>NC_056727.1:491546866-491661866 GCF_019279795.1 Protopterus annectens
CCCATCCCAGTGTTCCTCTCCCTTTTCTATCTTTGCCTGGCCGTGTTTGTTGCCCAGCCCTCCCAATCACCAATGCCCCCCCCCCCGTTTCCCTGACATCTCCCTCTCCATTATGCTTCGGTTCCCCCAGTGTGTTGGCTTCTCCCCTGTCAGTTTTGTCTGTCTTCTGTGTGTATTTGTTTATTCATGCCTGCTAACACAACTAACTCTCTTACCTTCCCTTTACTTCCTTCCAGAACCTATCTTCTTTTTATATATATAAAAAATGCATCTGTTGCTCAAAAGGTTGCCCTTTTCCCATCTCTGTCATGCTCATTCCTTATAATTTTGTCTCATGGCCTTTCTTATGCTTGCTTCCCCATTATTCATTGTTTTTCTATAATTTCATTTTTATGCTTTAATTTGTTGAAAAATAGATGGAAGCAACACTATAATGTGCCTTTCAGGCTTCCACGTGGCTTCTCCTTATTGCAACTTTTGTGTGAGTGTGATCTCACCAAGCTGCATTGAGGTGTATGCATGTGCCACATTTTCATCGCTATTCCTGATCTTTACTACAACCACAACTTATTGTATGTGATCTAATCACAGTCTCTGCTGCATCTACAAGTAGGATATTTAATGAGTTCCTTGTTTCACACTGCTTTTCCCTGCTCTTAATTCTTAATGAGTATTTGATCTCATTGTGCACACTAAGTACCTAGCTGTGGATAACCCACAGCTGCACCAGTGATGTTTTTGAATCACAGGATATGTGTCTGGGTGATACTAGACTAAATCACTATTTCAGTGTCTTGCAAAGTTTTTGAACTGATGGCTTTGTTGATGTGTAACCTGTAGAATAAATGTATTCCAAATTAAGTAACCACAGTAACTTCGCAACTCCTTTCAAATTACTCAGAAAACTAAAACTCCCACTTCAGCAAGCAGGAAGAGTAGATAACAATGTTTCAACTTGTTCTCTTGATTCAGAGGCACAAATGCCAGGTTGTGATGCCTACAGCAGCAGCAGTAATAATAGTAGTTATATCAGTAGTAGTAGGTGCAGTAGGAAGAGGAGAGGATTAACACTAGTAGTAGTAGTGGCAGCAGCTGCAGTAGGAAGAGGAGAGGATTAACACTAGTAGTAGTAGTAGTAGCCGCAGTAGGAAGAGGAGAGGAGATGATTAACACTAGTAGTAGTAGTAGTAGCCGCAGTAGGAAGAGGAGAGGAGATGATTAACACTAGTAGTAGTAGTCGCAGCAGCTGCAGTAGGAAGAGGAGAGGATTAACACTAGTAGTAGTAGTGGCAGCAGCTGCAGTAGGAAGAGGAGAGGATTAACACTAGTAGTAGTAGTGGCAGCAGCTGCAGTAGGAAGAGGAGAGGATTAACACTAGTAGTAGTAGCCGCAGTAGGAAGAGGAGAGGAGATGATTAACACTAGTAGTAGTAGTCGCAGCAGCTGCAGTAGGAAGAGGAGAGGATTAACACTAGTAGTAGTAGTGGCAGCAGCTGCAGTAGGAAGAGGAGAGGATTAACACTAGTAGTAGTAGCCGCAGTAGGAAGAGGAGAGGAGATGATTAACACTAGTAGTAGTAGTCGCAGCAGCTGCAGTAGGAAGAGGAGAGGATTAACACTAATAGTAGTAGTAGCAGTAGCTGCAGTTGGAAGAGGATTGGATTAAAACTAGTAGTAGTAGCAGCAGCTGCAGTAGGAAGAGGAGAGGATTAACACTAGTAGTAGTAGCAGCAGCTGCAGTAGGAAGAGGAGAGGATTAACACTAGTAGTAGCAGCAGCAGCTGCAGTAGGAAGAGGAGAGGATTAACACTAGTAGTAGTAGCAGCAGCTGCAGTAGGAAGAGGAGAGGATTAACACTAGTAGTAGTAACCACAGTAGGAAGAGGAGAGGATTAACACTAGTAGTAATAGTAGCAGCAGCTGCAGTAGGAAGAGGAGAGGATTAACACTAGTAGTAGTAGTAGCAGCTGCAGTAGGAAGAGGAAAGGATTAACACTAGTAGTAGTAGTAGTAGTAGCAGCAGTAGCTGCAGTAGGAAGAGGAGAGGATAGTAGTTATAGCAGTAGGTAGTATTAGTAGCAGCAGCTGCATTAAAAACAGTAGTAGTAGCAGTAGTAACAGCAGCTGCAGTAGTAGTAGTAATAGTAGCAGTAGGAGGAGGAAGAAGAGAAGTAGTAGCAGTAGCTGTAGTAGGAAGAGGAGAGGATTAGCACTAGTAGTAGTAATAGTAGCAGCAGCTGCAGTAGGAAGAGGAGAGGATTAACAGTAGTAGTAGCAGTAGCTGCAGTAGGAAGAGGAGAGGATTAACAGTAGTAGTAGTAGCAGTAGCTGCAGTAGGAAGAGGAGCAAATTAACACTAGTAGTAGTAGTAGTAGTAGTAGTAGCAGCAGCAGCTGCAGTAGGAAGAGGAAAGGATTAACAGTAGTAGTAGCAGTAGCTGCAGTTGGAAGAGGAGAGGATTAACACTAGTAGTAATAGTAGCAGTAGCCACAGTAGGAAGAGGAGCGGATTAACACTAGTAGTAGTAGCAGCAGCTGCAGTAGGAAGAGGAGAGGATTAACACTAGTAGTAGTAGTAGTAGTAGCTGCAGTAGGAAGAGGAGAGGATTAACATTAGTAGTAATAGTAGTAGTAGCAGTAGCTGCAGTAGGAAGAGGATTGGATTAACACTAGTAGTAGCAGCAGCTGCATTTGGAAGAGGAGAGGATTAACACTAGTAGCAGTAGCTACAGTAGGAAGAGGAGAGGATAGTAGTTATAGCAGTCATAGTATTAGTAGCAGCAGCTGCATTAAAAACAGTAGTAGTAGGAGTAGTAGCAGCAGCTGCATTAAAAACAGTAGTAGTAGGAGTAGTAACAGCAGCTGCATAGTAGCAGTAGGAGGAGGAAGAAGAGAAATAGTAGCAGCAGCTGCAGTAGTAGCACTAGTATTAGTAGTAGTAAGAGAAGCAGCAGTAGTAGCAGCAGCAGAAACAGGGCTTGGACTCTATGGAGGCTATGTCTCATCACCCCTACACATTAGAACCCGGCCTAGGGCACAATGGAGGCTGCTGTCTCATCACCCCTATACATTGGAAACAGCCCTAGGGCACTAGAGAGGGTGTGTCTTATCAGCCCCCTTTTTCCTTCTTTTTGTACATGGGGTCAGGATATCGTGTTAACTGTCACCAGCTCTCTCGATTCAGTGCCACACTCCTGCCTTCTTCAACACTCGTGCCTGTCACAGATCTTCTTTCACACAGTCCATCCACCTCTTTGGACGTCCTCGCTTCCTCTTACCTTCTTCCTGTCTGTCCAAAATCCTCCTTACCAGATTGTCTTCTGCTTTTCTGCACATGTCCAGACCAACGTAATCTGTTCTGTTTGATCTTTTCTGCAAGTGGAGCTGCTTTGGCTTCTGCTCTTATGTCCTCATTTCTTTGTCTGTCCCACAGTGTGCATCGTACCACCCTTCTCAAGTACTTATTTCCACCACCTGTAGCTTCTCCAACTGCTCTGCCTTTACAGCCCAGGTGTACCATACAGTAGCACTGGTCACAGCACTGTCTTGTACACCTTACTTTTCAGCTTCTTTGGCATTCCTCTGTCATAGACTACAGCTGACATTCTATGCCACTTGGCTACAGCCCCTGTGATTCTAGCTTTGACCACTTCATTCAGATTCTCCTTAAACATCCCTCCCCAGATACTTGAAGCTGTTTACCTGTTCCACTGTCTTCCCTTCTATCTCTATTCTCAGCTTTTTCTGATTTCCCCAATTTGCTGTCATTGCCACCATCTTATCTATGCTTAGTTTCATCCCATGTGCCTTCAGTTTTGCATTCCATTCTCCTAAACTTTACTGAAGTTCTTGCTCAGAGTCTGTCTGTAATGCCACATCATCTGCTTTTTGATCTGTCCCCTCCGACTTGTTTGCTAATGTAGTCCATCACCAGTATGAATAGCATTGGTCTCAGAGCTGAACCCTGGTGTACACCCACTCCCACTGAGAACCCTTCTGTGAGGCTGAACACGGTTTATACTTGTCATTGGGTCCTTGTACATGGCCTACACCAATGTTTCTGGAACTTCAAGCTACCTCAGTACTGACCAGATCAGCTTTCTTGGGACATTGTCGTATGCTTTCTCCAAGTCTAGGAATGCCCAATTGGACTCTCTCTTCTTCTCAAGTATCTGTCTCACTGCAAACATTGGGTCAGTTGTGCTGCAGCCTAATCTAAATCCGAAGTGCTGATCTCCCATCTTACATTCTACTAGTCTGTGTATCCCTTTATCAATCACCCTGTCCAGAGCTTTCGTGCGATGTGATAGGAGTTTGATGCCTCTGTAATGCCCACAGTTGTCCCTATTGTTCTTGTACACTGGCATGAGTATGCTTAATCTCCAGTCATCTGGGATACGCCTTTCTCTCCACATTGCTATTAATACCCTCAGGAGCCATTTCTCCCCTATCTCACCCAACATCTTTATCATATCTGCTGTGACCTCATCTGAGCCTGCTGCTTTCCCTGACTTAATTTTCCTTGGTGTTATTCTTACTTCTTCTAGGGTGGGCTCCTCTTCTTCTCTCATTGTAGGCTGTTTCGGGGGCAGTACAACTTCTGTGGGGTTTTCTTCATTCAGAAGCTGCTGGAAATATTCCTTCCATCTGCCTTTGATGTCCTGTGGACTGGTGAGCAGGTTGTTGTTGGCATCCCTTATGAAGGGTGTCTGACTGTCTCCTTTATCTTTCTGTCTGCCTTGCAACCTGATAGTTTTTTTTGTGCCACTTATTGAGTCACTTTCCAGAAGATGGTAGAGTGCCTCTGATGCCCTATTCTTTGTGATTTGTTAGCCAACCAGAAGTACTTCCTAGCCTGGTCAGTCTTTTCTAGCTCCTACTTCTTCCTGCTCTCCTTCTTTCTTTTGATGACTTCCTGGGCTTCTGCATTCCACTACCAGCTTTCCTTATGTACCTTATTTCCATACCTGGCTCGGCCACATATCTTTTCTGTAGTCCTAACACATGCTGTTTTTAGGTGCTGCCACTCTTCTTCAACTCCACCTATTTCCTCCTCTTCTTGGGGTGCTAGAGCCCTGAGTAATTCCTTGAACTGCTGTACTTTCTCTCCAGTCAACTTCCAGGTCTTCAGCCTGGTCTCTGTTGACCTTAGAGCCTTCTCTGACAACTGCTTGCCACTGATTGTGGCAACTACTGGTTTATGCTGTGGAACCACTGTTTCAGTGGGGATGACTTTGCAATTGCTGATTCTACCTCAGTGCCCTTTCCTTACTAGGAGGAAGTCTATCTGAGTTGCATGTTGGCTACTCTTGTATGTGATCTTGTGACTGTCTTGCTTTCTGAACCATGTGTTGGCTACTATCAAGTCATTTGCCAGACAGAAGTCTAGAATGGCTTCTCCTTTATTCATGTTGCCCCACCCATGTGGACCCAGGCTCCTGATATGTGCATTCAAGTCACCCATTATCAACACCAGTTCATGTCCTGCTTTATCTAGTAGGTTCTGCAACTGCTGCCTTAATGCACTGTTTTCCTCTGTCACAATCCTGCTGTGGGGGATAGGCTGAGATTATGATTACTGCTCTGTCATTACACTGGAGTCTGATTGCCATGAGTCTGTCATTAATTCTGATGATATCCCTCACTGCCTTCTGAAGCCTCTTTCACCACAATTCCTATACCATTTCTAGACTGTCCCCCACCTGAGTAGTAGAGTTTGGATCCCAAGCCAAGTGGCTTTGCTGCACTGCCCTTCTATCTCATCTCTTGGATACATAGGATGTCCAGCTTCCTCAGTATCATCCACTTCCAAGCTGCTTCCTGTCAGTGAACCCACATTAAGCGTAGCGATTCTAAGTTATGTTTGGCGAGATGCTTGGTTTTACGTCCAGCTTTTGCTTCGCAGAGCTATACCAGGTAACCCAGGCTGGGCAACTATACACCAGATTATTGACTAAGGACTGCTGGGCTTTATGGCGGTCACAAACTGGCTAATAGGAGCACATATATCCATCCCACCATTAGCAAGGGTCCCTGGTGTGGGTCAGAGTAGGCCGGGTCCTCCACCCACTTATCACCAATAAATACCCATGCCCATTTTGGCGACATTAGAGCACATGACTGAATCACCTAGAGCGAGATTTTACACAGAGTGCCTAGCCCTGCCACGGCATGCAGTCTGTGTTCCATGTTCTCCTATCTTGAGGATACTGCACACCACAGTAGATGCCCAAAGTGGTTGGCCTGTACAGCTTTTCCCCCTATAGGGCACCATGTAGAGTCTGTGGTGCTGCCCACAGCTCCATTCATTGGTGAGTTTGAAATGGAAACACTCAGTATGTTTTTTGGACATGGGAGAAACCTCACAGAGACACGGAGAATGTGCAAAACTCCAAACAGGCATTGGTCAGAGGTCAGGATCAAACCTTATACCTTGTGCATGGGAGGCAAAGACCTTAATCATTATGTCAACTGGTTGTTCATCCAGCTCTGGAAACAGGCCTAGGGCACTACAGTGGGTGTGTCTCATCACCCCTATACATTGGAAACAGGCGTAGGGCAGTACAGAGGGTGTGTCTCATCACCCCTATGCATTGGAAACAGGCCTAGGGCACTGCAGAGGCTGTGTCTCATCACCCTTCTGTTTGTGATTTTCATGAGAAAAATCAAGGTGCAGCAGATGTGTGGACAATAGTCTAGGGACCTGAAGGCTATATCTTTGCTGCATCAGCAGTTCTTCTGTACTCTTCAACTTCAAGTTGTGTAATCTCTGATGTGCACCAGAGCAGTTCGCTAAGTGTGAAGCAGATGGGATGAAAATCAGAGCCTTCAGATCAGAAATCACAGATCTGTTCTTGAATAGAGTGGATTTTATTTCCTGTAGGTGACAGGTGACCATTTGCCTAATCAGAGGAGTTGGGTATCTTCGGGACTTTTTCCTGCATGATGACAGAGTTAATTAGGAGTCTGGTCATTAGATGGGTACAGTGACAGCAGGACTTCAGATATTGAAATGGACAGTGATGTTGAAGTGGGAGATGAGTCAGAGAATTAATCTTTCAGCTTTTGTCAGTTGATGTCCCTGTCCTCATGTAGAGTGATGAGCTTTGAGCAGTTAGCAAAATTATGAGATCATGGAACAAGCAGCTGACATATGAGGGTCCTTTAGAGGCTTACTGAGTTCACTGTTAGTGACATAGAGAGGAATCTGGCAAACCAGCTGGATCATGGAGTGTAGCCACTACTCTGCATTTGAGAGAGGCCAGCAGAGATGTTACACTCCCATGGGCAATTTACCAGACATAGCCCCCTCAGCTGAGGTAAACACCTCTCTTTGCTAGTGTGCCAGGCACAGCCCACTGTAATGAGAGTGCCAGGAAGACCCAAGAGAAGTTTGAGATATTGCATTACTCAGCTTCCCTTGGGAATACCAGTGTATTCAGTAGGGTGAGTTGGACGCTGCTGGTTCATAGGTAGTTACTAGGCATTTAGTTTGAGACTATTGAGAGCCTGATCTAATTTCCTAAAGCACCATCTGGTTAAGTGACTTGTGCAGGGTCACACAGTAGGCAATTGGAGGCGGGGGAGTGGAGCCCTGGACCACAGGAAGCAGCTCATAACTTGTAGCCTTAATCATCTATGCCAAGTGCCAGACTGCAGCCTAGGCTTACCTGAATATAGGGAAGGCTCAGCGTGTTACTACTGCGTCCATCACAGGACAAGAGTGTTGGAGAACAGATGAATGGAATAAACCCTAGATGTTTACCTGATGAAAGCTGAACAATGTATGTAAACAGTTCAGTATCCCAAGAGTATTCAAGCAATCTGATGTGCTGCTGCAGCATTTAAAAAAGAGACATGCATTCATACCATGGCAAGTTTCCTGAGTATCCATGCAGCTCTGTAAATAGAAGCCATCAGGTACAAGACTCAGAATTTTTTCACTGTGTTATAAGCGTTAGGGCTATCTTAGTCATCAACCTGGGTATCAAGAATACTGTTCCTACACTAGCTCTGAAAAGACTGTTTATACAGCAGGACAACTGATAGTGGGTCATTATTTTACACTCATTCTGGAAATCGTGAATTAACAACCATATTTATTCATTTTCTGAGTTACAGAACTGTTTGGCCAGAAACAACCTATTCGGTATAAACTGCCATTTTTTTCTCACTAAGGTATTGCAATCTCAGTAATAATGACTTAAGGTCATAAAAAATGTAGGAGCACAAACTCCATGTGGGAGCTGTAGGGGACCCCAAAGCTACCCCATCCCAAGGAAGTTTTTGCCAGCAAGTACTGCTCCTTTCAGAAAAGTGCATTCCTGGGGAAATGCAGTAATTGAAGCATGATTTCTGCAGTCACCTTTATAACATGGGTTCATATAGAGATACCCACTTTGACTGAGGATAAGGATCGAACAACTAAAACACTGTCAATTTTAATGAATTCCCTTGAACATGACCACTGGATCAAGCCTGGCTATGCATATCACATGCTGTCCTTCTGTCCATTGTTACATTTGACAGAATATGCAACAATCTTCATGTTTGAAATGTGCAGAAAATCAAAGTCTACAATATTAACACATGAGCCTGTTGTTGGCCAATTAAAAAAGAAGCCACTAATAAAATAATTATTCCTTCAGAAAAAAAGCTGTAGTTTTGATACTCTGTATAAAAGCTTGGATAATTATTGTTCACAAAACGCCCTTCGGGTTACAGATGGAAGAAAAATACCTGTCCAACTTGTACATAACTAAATAGTTGTTAATGCGCTTTAGAACGTTTTACAAATACAGACTATGCCTATTAATATACTATTCCTGTAGCTTTCATCAAGGAGTGTTTCCTAGAAAATGCAAAATGGCACAGAATGTTAGATAGTCTGAAAGCTAACTGGAGCCTGACTTTCGGAAACAGAAATTCTTTACTAGAAGACTGCTATAAAGCAAAGCTTCAGTCCTGCCATCTGCCAACTTAATAAAGGTCACTTAGTTTGTGGTTTGCTTAGTTTATAATACAAGACTTGATACTGTGCCACAGAAAATATATGCTAAGCAACGATTCAGAAAGTTTCTTTTAAATGTCAGAGGGTTGTGTTTTTATTTTCTAAAGTAATGATTGCCAAATGTAAGTGGTATTAATGCACCAAATGTTTGAAATTTAACAGTAAAATACTCTGACATTGGCAGTTTTCCTATATTTTTTTAATAAAAGCAAGATGTCATACTATTCTATAGAAAAGACAGTGGGCCACATTACAAATCAGTTTATGTTCAAGGCAAGGCACTTCCCAAGCTAATGTTCACAAGTGTCATGGCTGCAATTCTGAGACAAGGCCTGTGTGCTTCCCTGTGTTAAGTATGCAAATAAGGAAGAATGCCAATCTTCATGGATGGTCCAGTGTTATGTTTCCTAGTCCTTTCCTATTCCAAAAAACGTCAAAGGAATCATTACTCCAAACTATGGGGCACCTATAAATAATGCCTGAAATGTTAGGCAATCCATAGTGAAAGTCCCATCTAAAAATTGGAAATCAATATAGGAGAGTGGATATGTGTGTGTGTTTGTGTGTGTGAGAGAGGGAGCATATGTGAGTCTGTGAAAATGAGAGTCTGAAAGGGTGAACACAAAGAACATCATTACACGTTGTACTGTCCAAAATACAAAAGTTGTGTGTACTGGTGGTGGAATCTCTGTATTACCCATGCCTCAGTAACACTCCGTCTAAGCAAGGTGTCTTTACATGCACATATACTGGCAGTGAATGGCTGTCCTCATTACTGCAGTGGGTAGTGCTAGTATATAACCCCCCCCACCCCCGCCGCCAGTATTCGCTGTCATGTACCTAATGTCTCTGTCAAGCTTCCCCTGCCCTAGTCATGTGTAATAGTGTGTTCAGGTTTGCATTTGCTCTTTTTCCCATGCACCTGAGTTGTACCCGTCATTGTTCTTTCAGTGTATCCTGCCCTGTGTGTGTTTCATCTCAACTGTTTCCTGGCATCCCCCCCCCCCCCACACACACACACACACTGGTCCCCTAAGTCTCAGTTAGCTGAGCTTTTAGTACACAGTTAAGTAGCACCGGTCCTTACTACCCTGTACTTTGCTCTGTACTGTGCTTGTATACAGTCCGAAGTCTCTGTATGTGGTCAGATACCACAATGAATAGATACTGTAGTTCATTTATACAGAACTTTGCTGAACTGTATTATCTTTCCTCAGCACTATGTGACAGTGATCAAGGATTGTGTTTTCATGTGTGTGGTAAGACCCTGCCACCTTCCACTTTCCTTGTCCATTGCAAGGCGCCATTCCCTTTTGGCTGATAAGTTCCACTGCATTGCTTTAATCTTTTTAGAATCCAGCTCAGTGCATTTGACTGTGTAAGTTACACAGCTGAGTTCATTATCGCTGCATTTCATTTAAAATGGAATGTACTTCAAAGAGGACATCTTTACTCTTGAAATTTCTGGAACTTAACACCAAATATATTATTGAAGCTATTAGCATCTGGAATCTTAATCCATTGATTATCAATTCATAATATATCCTGATAACACTAAAAATAGGGGAAAAGGACTGTAATCTGAGGCTATAATCAATTGCTTCTCCTTCCTTGTTTTACCCCACACAGTCTCCCTTACGTAAAGTGAGAGCAAACAATGTTGATAACGTCCTTTAAGTTCTTGGTCAAAGGAAGACTGGCACCTTTTCTTGTAAACTCACTAATGATAAAGGATGTAGCTAGAGATTCGTAAGCCTTTACCCAGGACTGTGTGGTGTAAGATGTGCTGCAGAGGACCAGGATTCGGAATGATGCCACTGCTGTAGCCTGCACAAAACTCTGCCTGTGGTGCACTAATGGTATGCAAGTTACCTTTAAGGTTTATATGGCAGGGGAAAGCATGCAATTCAAAGACTGAATTTTTCTGGTGGCAACAAGCACATCAGTCTCAACTTGCAGCCCAGCAGATGTTCTCCAACCGTCCATCAGCATTGTGGAACCTGCTCTACATCACCAGACTACTCTGAATCCCACTCCTAGTCAGTATCCCATTTCCATTGTGACTGATGTCTCCCTGATTTCAGCTGTCTCTCTCCAAACTAGTGTGTACCACCACAATCACCACTATGTCATAGCCATGTATACCTTTTCTCAGTTCACAGTTATGGTCCCAATGCTCCGGATCAGATATGCTAAAGAAACTCCGTTTAATGCTATGTAAAGGAATTACTATCTAATATACTGGCGAAAGCAAGACCACACCAAGACCACATTAGGAAGCATGACTCAGTGGCACAGTTAGTGGCTTGGGTGCTGTAGGAACCAAGTGACAGATTATGAAAATATGCGGCTGATGTTGGTTCTCCCTTCCTGGGTAGAAGGATGTGGTCTGGTCTGCTTCAGTACTGTCAGCTACTGGAGAAGAGGTGCAAAGCATGCTGCAAGTGGGTTGGGGTATGTGTTTGGCTCTGCTAAGTGATTTTTGTGTGATCTCCTCCAGAAGACAGTTGTAGGAGCATGCATGTCCACAGAAGAAGGCATAGCAGGCTCTCTCGTAGGTGAGTGCACATCAGCTGCCAGAAAACGGTTGAGGCATACTAGGAAAACCCCTGATGGCCATCTCGATGGCAGCCTCCAGCATTCAACTGTCACCCTGCAGGGAAATGAATGGGTGAGTTAGTCAATCATGGGAAGGTGATGGCAGGCAAGTGGCAGGTGGAAAGAGTGTACAAAACACACACACACAGCCAAACACACACACACACATTTAATAAAAAGTGAAAAAGTATTGAGCAAGCAGAACTGCTTTTGAAAAGCTACCTCTTTGCTTCCTTAGTGTGATGTGACTTTTCGCACTTACTGAAATGTCCCATGTAAATATAAAACTAGTTGTAAATGAAGACATTATTTTTTTCATACATACACCTGAAAATGTTGTACTCTAATATCCACTGGCAATTAAAAGGGGAATATGGGATATACAACTTGTCAGTATCTAATACCTGACATAAAGATAGACATCTTTTTACTGATCCCCATAAATAAATAAATGACAATGTATTTAATTTTTCCTTCCTCTTTCTCAGTGGTTGGTGACCTCCTCATAAGTTGTACTCGTACATAACAATGACAATGGAAGATCCCAATTCCCTAATGTCAACCCTCTGAGTTCAGGTCACTTCTCAATGTTCAGCTTTAACTTGAAATGTATTGTAGTGCTTACTTCCTAAGCAGTAAATACATATCAAAGTGAAGTAAATGAAAAGAGCACGGTGACTTATTTTGTCTTCCAAATGTTGATTTATTTAGAAGTGAACACTGAATACAAATTAAATATCAGCAAATGAAGTTGCAGCAAGCAAATTGCAACAGAGTAACTAATAAGGGTAGCTAGAATGCCCCAAACAGACAAAAGAACTGTCCAAAAATACTCCAAACAGTATAATTTATAATTAGAAATCCACTGAATTCAACAGGAGCAAACCCTTCATGATTATTTACCAGCGCAAAGCTGGAACTCCCACAATCCATCACTAATACTGTTACAGAAAAGCTTGCATGAGTAATCAAAGTTGTAAACTCATAAGCCACTACAATCAGAACATGGTAATGTGGACTAGGACAAATTCAGCATCTCCTTAATATCTGATAAAGCAGACAACATAAGTACAGTAATGTTACAGAATGTAACAAGCTATAAAGTCGAGACAATAATACGAAACGGTACAAAATGTAAAGGTTCTTTCATACACATTCAATTCTGTGCCCTCTGCAGATGTGCAAATGTGAGAAGTGTGTTCAGTCTATCACCAATGGATAAGGGAAACAAATGTTTGCCATTTGCTTCTGCTGAAATGAAGATAGGGCTTACAGTCATCTTCTCATACCCGTAATAACTTTCACATCGCTGGGCTATTCTTTTACCAAAACTTAACTTCCACAGCTGTAGCAATGGTACCTTTTTCTAACTCATGACAATTCCTCACTTATTGGAGCCATCCGACAACTGAGACGACTTCAACAGTGGTGTTTAATGAGTTTACCGAATGCATGTATTTCAGTGAACGTTCCAGTTCAACTTTGCAAGTTTTAACAGTTTTGCACTAATCATGGAAATGCTGTACAGTTTTGTTCCAAAAGGTAGTTTCACTGTTAGTAAAAATCTTCTAAGAAGGATTTAAAAATCTGCACCATTTTTATTCACAAATTAGTTATTATTTGGGGCAAAAGCTGTCAGTGTTTGCTTGTGTTTAGTTTGACAAAACAGCATCTTTGGCAGTTTGCTACTTTTCCACCCAAAACTGAGAGCAGACTATTTTCTTGAGAAGTTTTCATTAGACTTACAGTTGTCGTGTTGCATACACTATCCATTATTTATTTTCTGCTGCATAGTACTGTCATTTTCTTTGCTGCCTAAAATCATATCCCAGTTATCTGTGAGCAGTTTCATTGCTTTTGTTCATGATGCAATGAATTAAATAGTAAATGATTAGACTATGAAGAACTAAAGCAAGTGTGGTTGTATAAGGATATTATACAATGACTTCTCATTGCTATTCAGAAATGAGCCCACTGATTTAACAGCCCAACCAGTGCATCCATTGTAAATCGACCATATAACAAAAGAACAAAGGTTTGGCTGCTAAAGTACCATTGAAATACCTCTCAAATGTACAGATTTCTGCCTCATATTTTTGGCCCGTTTCTTTTATAAAATTGTGTTTCTGTCAAATTATTGGCAAGTCATTAAGACATGAAGACAGCAAATAATGACAGACATTTGAGTTTCAGAGTTCATTTCCTTCAGAAATGTCATGCTTAAGCAAAACCTGTTATTCTATCAACTTTTTAAGTTTGTAAGAGCAATATTTAAAAATTGTCCCTATTCTGGGGGACTTGTCCACTTATTATTTATGGCTTTGTCCAGATTTCTTACTGTAAGAGGTTGAGAGGTATGACCATTGAGCAGCCAGACTTTCTACTGGCATATGCTGGGGAAGAGCAAAGTATGAGAAAAAACAGGCATATTCTAAAAAAAACTAAAGAAACAGAAACCTACCTGATTTTCCTTGTTGTATCTTTGCTGTCCTCTTTAAAATCCTAACTTTTTAAACATTAAAAAGAGCAATGGAGATTGTCCTGCTGCACTGCACTGATGTACTGTGTAAGCAAGTCCCATATGCATGTGCAGTATTTCAGCCCACTGAAGACTGAAGTGCTGTTATACAAAGACGTTATTTAAGAAAGGTAAGCAATTTCTTTCTTAAATATTGTCATTGTATAAAAGTAATAATCCAAGACTGTATGCGAGTATATCAGGATTTACCTACAGTTGGCTTAGTTTAATCACTCGTGCTTTGCCCTCTTGATCAAACCACACTAACCGTGCATAAATCGTGATACACCCACACACAATTTTGAATTATAGCTTAAGTGATATACTCATGTTAAAATACCTGTTTGAGACAGAAATATTGCAGCTGTTCGTCAATGGATATTCTTATCTTTCTTGGCATCATGTCAGTGTAGAATTTCCTAGCAATGTCCATGTCATTGCTCAAGCCTTTATCAGCTAACATTGCACACCAGTGCTGCTGGAAAGAATTTCAGAGACAACTGAACCTCAGTTTTTCCAGAGAGGAATATCTTATACTTATTAAAAAGTCTACCATAAAAATCTTAAGCAACAGATATGGACTGTAGTAATAGATTATGATTTTTGTAACAAGGTTTAATACAACAGCAATTGTTCTCACAATTATTATGCAACAAAGCATATGTAAAATTCAACAAAAATGTGTTTCTTCTTAGTTGAAGATCTGCTATTAAGCTAAGAAATCTCACTCAGATGTACTAATTACTTCAAGAAATATTACAGACGTTAGTAATATGGCCAGCAGTGTCCTCCTAGAGCCAGTGTGATAGAAGGATGAGAAAACCATCTGCTTAGGACAACTATAGAAACTCCAGTCCTTTATCGACACTGTGCTCTTAGCTTTTGTAATATTTAACAAATATTGGTATAGCTTGCAAGGAAGCAATTTCATGTGTGTCTTTCCAAACACACATCTCCTAATTTTGTGTTAAGGGGCAAAAACCATTCCTTGATATGATTTTCGATCTATTCCATAACATGAGGTAATACAGTGCCCTGGCCATTTCCAGAATGATTACACGCTGCTTTTCCCTGTTTTCCTTTTGTATATGCCACAAATAAATCTAGTTTCCTGAAAACAGCTCTTCTCTGTTTTTAGTGGATTAGTTACCAATGAACATTCATGGTGTGTAAAATTTCTGTTCTGTTGCATTAGTAACTGTAAGAGGTGACTGATTTCAGAGTTCTCTTTGGTACCGCCTTTGGCATGGAAATAGGATTTTGTTCAGGGAAACTCTACCCCTGTGAAAAACAAGAAAATATTTTGCACACATTAGAGGGTATAGCTCAGAAACTCTAGAGTATGTGACTTCTGCCACAAAAAAAATGTTTTTCAAGACAAACTTTAGTTTATCCTCCATCTCTGGTTTAAAAGGAATAAATGTCAATTTTAGTAACATTAAATTTAATCCGTTCTAGTAAAACACTACCATCAAAGAAGTCAGACAGCAGGGTTAAAGTCAAATGTCTGTCAAAGCCGTTATATGCAGTTTCGTGGAAGAATATACAAGCTCTGAGTTATTCAGGGAATGCAAATGACCCAAAATCCTGGGAAGAGTGGTTTATGTGACTTGTATATTTTATGCCTCAACCCTGGTTCTTGATGTAGGGAAACCAAGGATGAAAAACTATAAAAAGGAAAGGGATGCTGTCCCTCTTTGAGCCTTAGGAACTTTATGAAGGTGACATGCAACTCTGTGAAGGCAGGTTTCTTCCACACACACTGCCGTCATCCAGGCTTGATGTGAGTTATGGACAGAATGGTTGGGATTGCTATATTCCAGAATGGTGCCACTTTTCCTGATACCTTTAGAATTGCGAGAGATAAAATGGATCCAAATGACCCATGACATTTACAATTACAAAGAATTTTTAATAAAAACATTTCTTTTGTTGATGAAGTGGAATTCCATCTATAGTCCTTTTGCTGAGACTTGTATGTAGTTAATCTGAAACTAGTCCCAAATAATCTGGGTAGGTCTCTAGAATTACCTCTGAAGTTTAAACCAAGGTGAATTTGATGACGTATTTTTCAATTGGGGAAGGATTAATCTCTTATGTAGAAAGTAGTAAAAAGGGACATTGACAGCCAATAAGAATGATGACTTAGAGAGGATACCTACAAAAATCTAATTTTTGAAATAAATATACTTTTCTGTTGTGAAGGTAGACTTTGGCTTGTCATCTATTGAACTTTATACTTTCATTCTGTGTTTACCCATTTCACAGAATTCAGAGTCACAGTGGTGCTAGATCCTACCCTGGCACTCAACAGGTGAAACGCAGGAAGCAAATCCCTTACAGGATGCACACTAACATGGCAGACATCTATAGGCAATGTGGAGGCTCGCCAAACCACCTATGTTATGTCTGTGAAATGGGAAGAAGCTGCAACATCTAGTGAAATCCAGATGCACACAGGAGGGGCATGCTGACTCTGCACAGAAGGCACCCCATCAAGAAGCAGAGTGAAGCCCCAAGAACTGTGACATGGCAATAATACTCATTCACCACTGTACTGAACTTGTGTGCGTTGTATATTTCACCAAGATATTTAATAGGTGTGGGAAAGTTAGTATAATTGTAGAGGTCTGGAATAACTTCAGACCTATCTTACGTTTTTTTCTTCAGGTTTTGTAAAAACATTTTTGCTTTCTCCTCATAAATAGTGCCTTCGTTTAAGGGACACCACAAGTTCATCATGGTACATTTAAGCTGTAGGCAGGTTTGATGCCTCATGAAAAAAACAACAGTAGCTGACCTTTAGGATGCCTGAGTGCCTCTATAACATCTTTGGAGTATTACTTAAAGTGAGTTTTACTTTCCTCCTCTAACTGAATGACCATGATTTTATGTATCTGATGCAAAATGGTTCTTAATAAGCAATTACTTGAGACTTATGGTTCAGTGCTCTTACTTTCCCATATCTACCCACCACCTAGCCTTCTTGTAACCTTTCCCTGTCTGCTTTCAGATCCAACATCCCCAAAAGTGTTTTGTATAATGCGTATAGTTCTGGCTGGTTTTCCAGACTCCTGATAGTAGGACTGCGGGCAGTGATGCAAAGGGGGGGGGGGGATTAAAATGGTGATGTGACATGGAACAGTATGCATAGATTGCTGAAAAATGACAAAGAAGGTAGGGAGGAAGGGGGATGGAGTAGTAAGTTTCATGAAGGACAGCAAGAAATGGGAAGCCAGGGTGGAGGAGGAGGAGATGCATCACCCCAAGAAGGCACTGGGGGAAGACAACAGGGTCAGAACCTAGGGTATGCTCCCTGACTGTTTTGGGAGAGGGAAGGGGAAGTTGTTGAATCAGTATGGTATAGTGACCCCAGTACATGAAAAGAATGGAAGATGAGAGCCAGAAAGAAAAAAATATAAAAGTGAGGTAGGAGGAAGATGGTTATGGGGAATCGTATCTGTCAAGATGAGATCAGGAGATTCCAAGCTCCCGAGAAGAGATGGATCATGACTGGATTGAACTCCTGGACTAATAGGAGTTCACCAGCTGGTGCAGGACTTGACTTGAAAAGACAGAATTCTGGATGTGTCTTTAACCATGGCAGAGGGCTTCATGAATGTGCAGGTGAAGGCACCAACAGTGGTCACGCAACTAGAGTGCAAGAAGGGTATAATGCAAAGGTAATGAGGATGCTGTGAGATTTTGAGAGAAGATCATATGGACATGGTCAGAAGTAAATTGAGGAAGTACACAATCTATGGGAACTGGTCAGATAAAATCCTCAGGATTGCAGTCAACTGTTTAAGGAAGAGTGAAGAGAGAGGATAATTACTGTTGTAGTTATACATGAATGTGATGCTAGCAACTGAAGCAAAGGACAGAGCATACAGGAGCTGGGAGGCAGAGGGGGCATAATACTAACAGGAAAACAGATGGATAATAAAGGAGGCAAAGACACTAGCAGAGAGAGAGTTGACAGAAGTGATCTAGGAAGGGAACAAGGGCATTTTTAGACAGCTAGCAGAAAGGAGGACAAGAAGGGACAGATGTGACCAGGCTAAGCAAACATGGGAGAGAGATCACAGAAAACTGGGAGGAAATCAGAGATGCTGAGTGAAGATTTTATATCATCATTTATGAAGGAAAGCGAAGAAATGAGCCGGTAATGGCAAGGGAGGTAAAGCAGAGTGGAGAGAGCAGAACACGCACATAGAGGGGTTTGAAAAGGAACTGACTTCACTATGGAGGATGAAGTGCACGAATAAGGTGTACTGCCTTCTATGGACATTAAGAATGTATCCAGTGTGTTGACAGAAGTCTTCAAGAGGTCACTGGCCAGTGTAGAGGTGCCTGATTAATCAAAGTCAACAGCTTTTTTACACTATTACAAGTGGGTGAGCAGGAGAAGTCTATAGCAGTACAGGCCTGTTAGCTCAACGTTAATGATAGAGAAAGTTGTTGACAGAATCTGTAGGGAACAGCAGGCAGCTTTTCTAGAATAGAACAGTATCCAGAATAAAATCAACATCAGTTCATGCTTAGGGACCTATTAGATAAACCTCAACTAGTTTTATGACTGGGTTAAAGAAGAACGTGATAAAGAAGTGCTAGCAGGCATGGTCTACCCAGACTTCATCGAGGTTCTTGATTGGATCCTGCACAAGTGGCTACTAGGAAAACAGGAGGGGCTTGGGGGTAAGCATGAGACTGAGGAAAGAGGACTGGTGCATGGATAATTAGTAGGACACAATGGATTGTGCTGAAAGGGCTGATAAAGGACAGTAGCATAGTAGTACAAGCGACAGTCCTAGGTCAAGCAGTCTTCAGTTTGTTTCCGACTTGATTAAATGAACAGAAAATGAGGTCAGCCTCTTCACTGACTACACAAAGTTAAGTGCAGCAGTGCAGGATGGAGGGAACCCTCTAAGGAAATATTTAAAGAAGCTGACCAAGTGGGCAGAAAGTAATTGAATTTCAGTGCAGACAATTGCGTAGTCTAGCATCTGTGTACAGTGACCCTGGGGTGAAGTACCATCTGAGGGGAGTGGAACTGAATAGAGCAGGAAAAGTATCTGTAGGTGTTGAACACACCAACAATGGACCACTATGAACAGAGTGAGAGAGGAGACAGTGGTAGCAGACAACAGAATGATGGGGTATATCATCAGGAGGGCAGACTCCCAAAGCACAGAGTTAATGCTTCCATTCTTCCAAGCACATGGGCTGACCACATTTTGAGTAGTTGTGTAGTTCTGGAGGCCGTACATAAGGAGCGACATCAAGGTAAAGGAACAAGTCCACCAGAAGAGTATCCGTGAGGGAGAGGAAGGGGAGAGGATATTACTAGATACTAGAAGAATTACTGCTCTTGTAAGGAAAGATTTAGAAGAGACACAAGATCTTGTTAAGGAGGAGTAAAGACATCAATATGGGCAGGAAGAGCAGATGATGCAAGAGGGGCTACTGCAGCAGATAGAGTAACTACTCAATGCATTTTGAAAAGTGTTTCTTCACAGAGAAAGCTTTTGATTCATGAAATGGACTACTAGATTGGAGAGTAGAGAAGGAATCAGGTGGTCAAGAGACAGGAGAGGAAATGTAAAGATAAAGAGTGGTAAAATGCTGAGTGTGCTTAAAAGGCTTACTAGAAAGGTTAATATACTATAATGCCAAATCATCTGCAAGTAGGGAACTGTAAGTCAAAGTAAAAATGTATTTTTAATAACACTTTCTGTCCGATAAAAGAGAGGAGGGGTTTACCCATGGATAGTGCTGGAATGCCGTAATATATCCAGAATATATTTTTTAGGAAAAGGAATGCTGTTATTTGCCTAAGTGAAGTGCTTTTGGTTTGCCTTTCTGAGAAGGTGCTATATTAATATGCTGAGCCTGATGAAATGGAGGAGCTAACAGCTTTATTCTGTGTAACAAGTGAGAAGATTGAACAGTATTTTAGTACTACTTTCTCAAAAGCTTCATGCCCCTCCATTTTCTTTTTCAGTCTGGAAGGTGAATAACTCCTTTATGGGAAGCCTGAACATAAGTAAGCAGAGAAAGAAAAAATAGTTATTATCTAATAACCATTATAACCAGTGAAGGCTGAATGACGTCTGTACCACTTTACTAGCTGAATGCTTCAGAATTTCAGCTATTCCACAGTTGTTTTTTTTTCACTTGGTGCCAATGTAGCTGTCACCCTCTTGTCAACTATGAGAATTACTGCAAGAATGAAGACCTTCACCTGCTTAACTGATTTCTACACAATACATTTCTGATTTCTGTGTTTTCCTGTCTCTCTTTTGCAGGTATGGTTCTCTATGGGCTTCTTCTGTTTGGAGTTTGGCTGCACCTGATGCTTGTATGAGTTTTTTCTGGGTGACCAGTTTTCCTACATCTCATCAAAATGCTATAGGTGAATTGACTTTGCCTTTAATTGCTTATAGGTGTCCGTGTGTATGTGTTTATGTTGTGTTTTGTCCTGTAATAGGCTGATAACCCTGCCCAGGATAATTTTCATTGCCTTGTACCCATTTTGTGTCAGATTAGGCTACACCCCCCACCCCCCACACACACACGCACACACAAACCTGAAGTGAATAAACTAGTAACTGGCAAATTAATTTCTAACACAGTCTGCTGTTTATTGCATATTATATCTGATGGGAGTATGCTAATGCATAAACAGTGTAGCAGTCCTCCCTCTGTAAAAGTCAGGTTAGCTGATAACATTTGTAAAAGCAAAGTGAAACAGCAAGGCAGTATTTTACAAGATAAAAAGTTGAGCTGCAAAGCAACAATGTTTTAATTAGTGCGTACTTAGAAACTCTCAAACGAAGCAGTCTTCCTGTTAACACCATATTAAAAGCATGACAGCAATGTTAACATTTGTAATTTGTTGTAATGCTCAGTGTCTGGCTTTAATAAGCAGCATGATTAATACCAAACAGGAATGTGAAAAAAAATGGATCCATATATAAAATATATATTGCACATCACCCCCCCCCCACCACCACACACACACACACACACACACTTCCAGTTGCACTTTGCCCCTCATATCTTCATTTAAATTGACCACACAGCTTTAACTGCTATTGTAATTTAGCTCAAGTGCAAGCCAATATTTATCACTGACAAATGTCTGTGCAGTAAATGAATCCTGTACTTTGCACCTTTCTCAACAGGGTAGAAAAGTTCTAACAATAACTGCTGTCCCATGCTGTCTCCTATATATTCCGCTTCAGGTCAGGAGAACAAGTTCTAAATCGATGCTTATATTGGACAGAACCAGTATATATTTATTAGTGCTTCAAAAACCCTAAAGAAGATCACCAGTTATAGAACTATTACCTCCCACAACCAGGGAATCTGCAGGGGCATCACCAGGATTTTTTTTTTTTTTGTAGATCATCTTGCATAATGTAACTCCGGGCGGCCAAGGTGGTGCAGCGGTTAGCGTTGCCACCTCATGGCAAGAGGTTCTCTGGTTCGATTCCCGGCTGGGGTGCCTTCTGTCCGGAGTCTGCATGTTCTCCCTGTGGTCGCGTGGGTTTCCTCCGGGTGCTCCAGTTTCCACCCACATCCCAAAGACATGCAGTAGGTGGATTGGACACTATAAACTGGCCCTAAGTGTGTGTGTGCGTGTGCGTGTGTGTGCGTGTGTGTGCGTGTGCATGTGTGTGTGTGTGCGTGTGTGTGTGTGTGCCTTCTGTGGAAGGTTGGGTGCCGGGCTGGCAAATTGACACCGTAAAACTCCACTGCCAATCATGAGCGAACAGATAATCCGCTGTGGCGACCCCTAACCGGGAAAAGCCGAAAGAAGAAGAAGATATTGCATAATGTAACTCCCATCCCCAAGAGTGTAACTCCTGCCTTACCCACAAAGTACATGCTTCTGGGCATATCAGTACTAGAAAGTCCTGAAATAACAGGTTTAAGTCAAAAGGTCATTTTGCCAAACAGACACATTAAAAAAGAAGTAATTAACAAACTTTAGTAGCATAAACCATTGTAAATATGCCAGATTTATTTTTGTTTAAATTCTAGCACATATCACTACTCAAAATAAGCCAATTATTTTTTAGAAAGTATGCAGTAGTGTACTGATATTTACCTACACCATTAAGCATCTGAATTATCATGAGCACATGCCATTTTACACAAATCATGCTGTTTATAAAATAGTTCTCTCATGCAAAACAGTTGGACATTAATTAATACAAGAAAAGTCAGCATCTTCTGCAGGAATGAATTAATCATTTTCATTTTTATCAAGTTCTGCTTGTATCAAAACTTCAGTTTCAGTATCACTTCCCACATAATGAATACTTGTGGAAGAGAAGTCTGACAGTTTGTGCAGAGGACTAAAGTTAGGACTTGTTAAAGAGCTGCTTCCTTTACAAGAATGCAGGGTTTGAATCTTTCCACTGCCTGTTGTGTGACTTCGAGCAAGTCACTTAATCCAGGCATTACTTTGGGACAACTGGGAATTTGGGATAGGTTCCTTAATGGTGTACTGGACTGCATGTCTAGTAATTGCCTCCGAACCTTAAGAAACCACTTTCTGTTTTACATGAAGACGTTCAGAATGTTTCAGTATGTCAAACTTCATTTCAAGCTTTATATTAACAAGCTTTTTATAAAGTTGAACTAGGAGCAGACGTACTTTGAAAAGATTCAGCAGAATCATTTCTGTCAGTAACACAAGCCATATATTTGAGTTTCTTTAAAAGTTGCTTCAGAAACTATATCCATTTTCATAAGGTTTTGTCCTGCTGCAAGGCTGACGGTTGCAACAGCTTTCCACAATAATTTGCATGTTGTGAATCGGCAGAGAAGGTGTCTTTTCCTCTCAGAAATCTTTAGTTTTATAGATATGCTACCTTCTGCTATACTGAAATGTTTTAAAAACAAGTACAAATAGTGGCTAAAAAAACCTGATTTATAATATGTAAATAAGAGAAGCTGTTGGATAACAAAAAAAACATAGGACTGATTAAGTGAAGTAAAACTACAGGTGGTCTCAGTGGGAGAAAACCATGAAAACCAGTACAGCTGGAGTAAATGGGCAATACAAGTCTGCCTGACTAATCAAAACTGCACCAAAACCTGTCCCTTGCTGTTTTTCAATCACGTAAATTGAATCAAAATATAACCTCTTAATGTCTTCTCCAAAGAGTTTCAGTTTATACAGTCCTGTTAGAAAGAAAACACTAACTGAACATGAACATGTACTTTTCCAGTATGTAAATCTTAGAAGCAAATAAAACCTCACTAATGCATCTGCCATAAAAAGAAAGTGTCTGTTTTCACGTATAATTTCAGTTAGGTTTGTACTTGGCCATTGTTCAGGATGCAGATTTTCCATACACAGAATTGCTTAAAATAAACAAATGAAAGGTGCAGAGTTTTGAATTTCACAGCCCAAGAATACATATTAATCCCAAATGCTATACAAAGAAAACCATATGACCAGACAGCCACAAGTTCACTCCAGAGATTTATTAAAACTTAATAAACAAATGAATGAATATAAAAAATAAATCAGAAAATAATATTTAAAACAGGCTAGCTTTTAGTAGTACATATGTCAAGCCCTTCATCAAAGACATTCACATCTTAACAGATGTTCATCACATGGATCACTGCTGCAATAACCTTAGCAATATGGGCTTAGATCCAGCCAAGGATATAACAGCCAGCCAGCTTCCAAAGCTGGCATGCTTGGGCACAAAGATCTTCTGAGCTTTACTACCGCCAAAGAGTACGCTCTTCTGTGGCTTTCAAAGATCGGCGGTTGGCTTGTGCTTTCCTTTGCTGGGCTGATAAGTTCCCTTTGGAAAAACACCTTCCATTTTCGTAATGTTTTTTTTTTTTTTTTTAACACCTTTATTGAATTATGACTTGTGACAGAGGCAAGTTTACTTTTATATAAAAGTAATCAAACTGTATTAATACGTTCACGTTTACAAACATTTCTCATATATTGTTACATATTATATAACATAAGCAACATTATGTAAATTAAATTCCTGCCCCACTTTTTTAAACAAGAAACATCTTTATTAAACCATCATTTACAGCATAAGCAGTCATACATCTATATAAATGAAAACAAACCACACCGACACAATCCTAGTTGCAAGCATTTTACATCACAAACCATACTGACACACTCCCAGTTGCAAACATTGTACATCACTTATAATCTACCCAATCGTTTTCAATCAAACATTACATAGCTCATTTAAACCCTGCCTTCTTTTTAAACCATTTTCTTAATGTTGTTGATGTTTTATTCCTTCCCTCTTCAGGAAAGTTATTTTGAAGTTAGGAGTGTTTTGTTCTAATGGACTGTCTAAAGACAACATACTTCTTAATGGAGCACTCACTTTCTTCTGTCAGTTTAAAAGTAGTATAAAGTAACTGAAAACATCATTTATGGAGAAATTGTGTTTATTTTTCTTTTGTGGGGATGGCATAGTGTTTTAAAGTACTTTTTACTGTTTTTTTTTTTTTTTTTTGTCAGAAAAGTAACTTTTATAGACTGGTAGTATTTACTGGCAATTGTTGCTTGTATTCTTCAGGAAAGAGGCACCGTTTTCAGTTTGACTGTGGAACAGACTACTGGTCCCATGGTTGGTCTTCTTCCCTCCACAAAAAGAAAGAGCAAACAACTTCTGCCACCACAGCAGGCTAGTATTTTTCCGCAGCTCCAAGTAGATTACTCTGCTGTGGCCATTTGCCGTACCTCAGTCCACTCATCTTTTATGCCTGGTGTAGCACCTCCAGTTACTATGGACCAAGGGTTAGCCACAGACGTAATAGCTTTTGGGGTCTTGTTAGTGGGGTCTCCTACCCTGGCCCCTTTTTCTCTTCCAGAATGTCTGAATATTTATTTTTCTCCTTGACAGATTGTTTCAGACAAATGGATTCTAAAAGTCCTTCATCAGGGTTACAGATGGCAGAGGAAGGAAATTCCTTCTTTCCCAGGGGTCATTCCTCATCCTCCAGATCAGACTCTTTTTTTTTTTTTTTTTTGTTTCCACCTGTTCTTCGTCACATGCTGTCCCTAGGACTGATAGAACCAGTTCCTCCTTTTCATGTTGGGAAGGGTTTTTATTCAGTGATGTTCCTAGTGCCAAAGAAAGAAAATTCTTGGAGTGAAGTCCTGTATGTTTTTATCATAAACGTGTTTGTGATGGTGCCCAAATTCAAAATGTTGTCACTTCATAACCTGTTACCTCTCCTCCTTCTTTCAAGTTTCCTGGTAACACTAGACTTAAAATATGCTTATCATATCCATATTCATCCAGACTTCAGTTGATTCTTAAGGTTGTGTGTGTCTATATCATATTATCATGTCTCTGTCTTACCCTTAGTGTTCAGTCTTGATGAGGTGGATATTCCAAAGGGTCTAGCTGAAGTTTTAGCTCATTGCAGGCTGCAGGGTTTCTACATTTTTTCATATTTAGATGACTTGCTTACCTTTACAGAGTCTTTTTCAAAGTGTCAGGAATCTCTCTCTTTCTCTCTGTCTCTCTCTCTCTCTGTTGGGTGTGAGATGTTTTACACAAGCTGGGATTTCAAGAGAACACTCAAAAGTTTTTCTTGACTCCCTCGCATTGGATTTTGTTCCTGTGATGATATCTAGACACCTCAATTCAAAGAGCTTTTCTTCCACAGGGAACATAGATCTTTATTTAAATTTATTTCTAAGGTTTTCCACTCAGACTTAGTCACTACAAGGGCTGTCATTTCATCTGTGATTCTTATGATATCCCTGGCAAGAATCCACATGATAAAATTAAATAAAACACCAACTGTTGAGAAAAAACTTTTATTAATAGCAAAGCTTTCGGGTTATGACCCTTCTTCAATACTAATACAGCCATAAATGAAACAATTCACTTTAAATAGGAGTCAGTCATCACATGACCGCAGCCAAAGTCATGTGACATACAAAATTATAAAATAAATCACGAAAACAATTCAAAATACAGAACAAATGTGAATAAAACAATATTGTATATACATGTATATTAAATAATTCAACAACACAATTTAGTACATTGCAACTTAACTAAAACAGGATTCAAAGTGACAGCAGTGTTCAAGCCAGGAGGGCGATCAGCCGCTAGCCTTAAAATCCATTCATACTCTTTGATTTCTAACAAATTATTAATATCTCCACCTCTAATAGATGCAAAAAACCATATCTATCACCCTAAATTTAAACCTATGATCAGCACCATGAGCATTAATATGTTTACATAAAGAATTTTTATCATTATTCCTTCTAATTTCAGACTTATGCTCAGTGATGCGTTCTTTTAATTTTCACGTGGTTTTACCCACATAGAAAGAGAAACATAAAGTGCAAGTAGCTAAGTAAACCACGTTAATGCTACCAGAATTAGCTGTTAGTTTAAAAGTATAAACTCTTCCTGTAGTTGGATGAACAAAGGAATCATTAGTCTTCCCTAAAATATATGTACAACATGCACAATTCATACATCCAACGTACCATGCCAGGATGTAATATAGGAATTACGGCCATAGTTAAAGTCCTTATACATAACTTACTTTTCAAAGTTTTCATATTTCTATATGAGAAATATGGTTTATTATCCAAGATATTTCTAATCTCTGCTGATGCCATTAGAACAACCCAATTCTTTTCTATAATATGTTTAACTAAATGAGTTCTAGTATTATATGTGGTAACATACCTAATTTTGTCCGATTTTAATTTATCCTTATTCAATTTAGGAATAGGTTCATTACATATCATTAAGATTGGTCTAAGTCTTGTTTGTCTATCCTTGATAGTGCTAGCTTTTAGATCTAATAACAATCTAGAATCATAACTACTATTTGAAAATTCACTCAACATCTCATCAAGTTGTATGAGAAAAAGTGAATCAGTGTTCAGTCTACTAGCTCTAGCAAACTGTGCTTTTACTATTCCTTTAAAAACATGCGGGGCATGCATACTATTTCTATGTCTATATCTACCAGCATGTACTTCTTTCTTATACATGCTGATATGTAATAACCCATCTTTTAAAGCAACCTTTAGATCCAAAAACGTCACGTCACTATCTGAAAATTCCATTTTAAACTTCAAAAAAGTAGTTGTGGTATTTAAATAATCAATATAAATTACTAATTCAGAAGAGGAACCCTTCCAAATTAGAAAACAATCATCGACAAATCGTTGATAGAAACACACTTTACTGTTCAAAAAATTAAAATTACTACATATATAAGCTGTTTCCCATTGGTGTAGCACTAAATTAGCGTACGTGTTAGCTACTGGTGTGCCCATGGCTACACCAGTAAGTTGCAGATAAAACTGTTTGTCAAACAAAAATATATTATTAGTCAAAACTATATCTAATAAAAAGCAAATATTTTCAACATATCTTGCTGTTAATGAGGCATGTGAAGTCAAAAATTCCCTAATAGACTCATTCCCATAATCATTAGGTATCACTGTAAAAAGAGATGAAATGTCTAACGTTACGAAAAGATAATCCCCCTTCTGCAAATCCGTAGTGTTCAAACCATCATGCCATTCAGCTAACTTAACAACAAAATCTGTCGTATCTTTCAAAACATTTTTACACTGTAATAGGTATGGATGTAACTGTTTTTCCAAATAGATGGAAATAGGCTCTGTAATCCAACCATTACTAAACACTATCAGCCTCATAGGGGGGTCATGTAGCGACTTATGGATTTTGGGGAGCCCATATAGATGTGGAACAACAGGGCACGATACAGTAAAGAAATTAAATAAATCTAAATCAATATCACCACTAATTTGTAGATCATAAATCATCATGTTTACTGCACTAATACATTTCTTAACATCATTTACATTAACAGATTCCCTTCTCCAAGAAGACTAATCATGGACAACGTGTATTTATCACGGTCCATGATCACCACTACTCCCACTTTGTCTGCCTGCTTTATAATAATATTATCAGTTTCCAAAGCTTTTAAAGCTAAAAATTCACTGTAACTTAAGTTATAGCATTTCTTGTTATTATTATCGGAATATAATTTCATTAGTTCAGTTTCACATAAATCATGACAGGCAGTGAGGACTGGTACACTGAGCGGTATAAAAGTACTGCGCCTTTTACAAACTAACTGATTCGATACAGATTCTTTAAATAAAATTTTTAGATTCACATTTCTGACAAACTGCTTTAAATCAGTTAAAGCAGCAACAAGATCATCATTCGCTGTAGGTATAATGCTAAGCCCTTTTTTAAGTAACGAACAATGGGAAGCTTCCAAGGTGAAGTTAGACAAATTCAAAGTACCTTTAATTATCGACGGCTCATTTTCCCTTGTCCCATAGGACTGTCGCTTTTGCATTTGTTCGAGTTCATAGTTTGTCTTGTTAGGGAGCTGCCTCTCAACGTATCCCGCTCTTGGACCTTCTCCAGCTGGTCCAACTGAAAACGTTTTTGAGAAAGGTTTAAAACCAACTGCTGGCTCTTTTTCACATGTGCCTTTCCGTTCTCAGTTTCGTTTCGTACTGACTCACCACTGGCATGCGCACTAGTGCCTACTTCCATCGGCTTTGACATAATCAGGGTGGGTGTGGTTTCCGACAGATCATCAGTTGAAACAGTAGGTACAGGTGTATGAGACACTGAGTGCTTCATCCTAAACTCAGGAAAGTCATCCAAGGCATTAATGGAGCTATGCTGAGCATACGTTTTCTTAACATTCACAGTAATAGGGTCATTCTTAGGCCAAGAAAACATAGGGAACATAGATCTTTATTTAAATTTATTTCTAAGGTTTTCCACTCAGACATAGGTGGCGTAATGGTTAAGGTGTTTGCCTTGCAAACACAAGGTGCAGGGTTTGAGTCTCACAAAGGATTATTGGCTAGGCTTAAAATGGCTCACAAGGGCAGTTAGCTTAGTACTAACCTATGAACAAGGGCTGTCATTTCATCTGTGATTCTTATGATATCCCTGGCAAGAATCCACATGAGGAAGATACTGTGGTATCTAAAATCTCTGGTTCCAGCATCAACACCATTTATCTTTTCAAATCCCATTGCTGGGGTTTGTCAGAATAAAAATCTTTTGGTAAAGACAAGAGATACCCTTAAATCCAGGCCTCCTCTTCTCATTCCCTGCTCCAAAGTAGTCAGTCACCACAGACATTTCAGACTTTGTTTGGGAGGCAGTTTCATGAGGGATAAAAATGCAGGGGGTGTGGGACACCAAGGACAGATGCTAGCACATAAATATCAAGATGGTGCTTACCCTGATCAAGACACTAAGCTACAGTCCAGTCTCTCTACAGGCATCCAACATTCCATCAAAGCAAAATGCTGCAGCATACAAGCTGAGCAGGACTAGGGACACTCACAGATGGAAACTAAATCTGGGGGGGGTTCAAGATTTGATCCATATGTGGGAGCTCCTCAAGTAGATCACTTTCCTTCCTATTCCAGAATATTCCGTGCAAGAAGGCCTGGAAGACCAATATTTTTTTCTTTTTCTTGCACAGCAATGTTCTTGTATGCTTTTCTCTCCTGTCCACCAATATCCAGGATACTTCTGAAGGTTCAGAAGAAATCCCTCAAGATCACTGTGGTGACTCCCTTCTGGCCCAGACAACTGTGCTTCTCCATTATTTTGCTATAACCAAGGGCAATTACCAATCGCTTCCTCACAGATATGCTTACACAAGAACAATGGTATTTGATAAACCCTGACATCAGTCATCTTCAGCTGACCGCATAGATGATAGGGTCTTAACTACTTTTAGGCATCTTCTTCCTCAGGATGTTCAGCAGGTACTAATGGAGGCAAGAAAACCTACTACTAGATCATATATTAACAAATGGAAAATGTTTTCTAGTTGGTGCCAACAACTTAACCAGCAATCATTCAGGGTTTGTTCTCTGTTTTTATAATATTTGTGTGAGTTAATATCCTATGGCCTTTCTTATTCCTCGATCACGGTTCATTTATCGGCCATTTCAGCATGTCTGCCATGGATCCTCCTGTTTCTATGAAGTTTCCTGTTAAAATGCTGTTGAAAGCAGTTTTGCATAATAGGTCTCCAAGAAAACTGGTGGTCCAACATTGGAATCTTAATTCTGTGTTAGAGAAGCTAACACTTGCTCTATTTGAAGCAGCTAATCTGGCCGACTTGAGGTTCTTAACATGGGAAAACAGTTTTACTGATTGCTCTGACCTCTGCAAGAAGGCTATGTGAGTTGCAAGCTCTTATGGTGAGTCAGCCCTTTCTCATTTTCCATGGGAACAGGGTTTCGTTGAGAACTAATCCTTTTTTTATGCCTAAAGTGATATTCATGTTTACTTTAAGCCAAACTATCCATCTCACCGTTTCCTTTCTTGAATCTAAAATTGAGGAAGAAAGGATGCTCCATACCTTGCATGTCCACAGACAACTCCGGTACTGTCTTGACAGAACTAAATCTTTCTGATTTTCAGATCAGTTGTTAATTTCTTGTGAAGATAACAATAAGGGGCAACCTGTGTAAATAGACTATTTCTAAATGGTTGTCTAAGGCTATTAACTTTTGCTGTACTCACCATAATAAAACTATTCCAGTCAGGGTCAAGGCCCACTCGTATAGCTAAGGCTACTGCAGCAGTGATAACAGTTGGGCAAGTTGAACCATAACAGTAGATGTTTGAATAATCACCACTGCGGTAGCCATACCTTCGCTCCATCCCCTTTGCTTTTTGGTGTTTTTTTATGCTAGGGTGTGGACATTTACTTATTTGTTCCTAGCATTGTCCTTTCAGGGCTCAGCCTCCCTCTTTCTGCTGACAGGAAAGCTGTGTAGGGCTTCACATCCACACTTGTCTTATAGTCAGCTCAGCTCAGCTCAAGCTGCTTGACAGTTTGGGCATAAGGAACGTGCCCTGAAGCTTTGGAAGCTGGCCGGCTGTTGTATCCTTGGCGGGATATAAACCATATAGCTAAGGTTACTGCAGCAGTGATCTTGCGAACATGTACTGTCATGATAAGTTCAACTTACACAACTCAAGTGCGCCATCTTTTCAATAGATATTTTGTTAATGATGCATTTTGACTTGAGCCAAGTCCAGCAGTGCTGTCAGGTTTAATACATAATAATAATAATAATGAAATAACATCTGCCAGGAGGGAAGGGGTTGTGTTTGCATACATTATATATTTTCTAGTTCTAGCTCCCTTTACTGTTTCCACATATGTAGCTTAGATATTTTGGATTTTGGACTCAAGTAAACACATGCTGGGGTAACTGCAGAACTCAGACAGATTGTGAATTTCAGTATCTTGAGACCATAAAGGCGAAAATTCAAAATAGCAAAAGTGCATAAGCGCGAATCCGAATATCTCGAATCTGCACTTATGCATTTACGCTACGTTATGTGAAGTGTTTGGCTGGGATGGTGTCTGAAATTTAAGGCGAGTTAGTGTATGTCACTGTTTTTGTAAGTTGTTCATGTCTGTTAGGGGTGGAAGTATGACTGTGAGTGTTGGATATGTTTGTGTGTGTGTGTGTGTGTGTGTGTGTGTGTGTGTGTGTGTGTGTGTGTGTGTGCGCTCGCACACTTGAAGGACACATATAGTGTAGGGTTGTATAGGTTGTGTGGTGTATGGTGTGTGTATGTTTGTATTTGTGTGTTTCGTGCTTTTAGGTTTTGGGATTGTGAGTTGTTTGCCTTTGTAGTTTTGAGGTACTGAAATTTGAGATTTCAGTATTTCGAGATTATAAAGGGGAACCATATATATATATATATATATAAGTATAATTCATTGACTATATTTGCTGTTAATTACAGTAAATACATGTGCTCATGTCTGCAAGAAGGTCTGTTGGAAAAGTTTGAAAAAGTAAAGCTATGATGGTGCTACTGATGTCCCCTCCCCTTCCCTAGTCCTTGGAGGAATGACAAGCGGAATGTCTTTGAATGCTGTTGTTTAGCACTAGTGCTGGGGCTGCCTGTCCCTGATGGAACACACAACAGATTTCAGTGAATACTGATGTAGAAGCTCAGGGCTTCACAGTTCCAAGACCACATTGTACTACTGCGATGAAGGTATGCTCTGACTGATGACATTCTTTTTAATTGTATACATGACAAAACCAAAATGGGACATTACAGTGTTGTGGAACATTTTAAGACCGTTTCAAATCTTCTCGGGATATAAAATTAATGAAGCTAAAACAAAGACGATAGCAGTAAATTATGTACCCACACACAAATTGGTCCAACAATATCCATATTTATGGGGACATGATAAAATGAAGTATTTAGGAGTATGGCTTAGAAATAACTCAGTGGTGGCAGCTAAGGATATGTGGAAAGAGACTAAACAGATGATAATACAAAAATTGAGAAACTGGAAGTTTTGTTATATGGATATGGATACCAAGCTACAAGCCATTAAAATGTTTTTAGTCCCTTTAGTCTTATACACAGGTCAGGCATACTTTTATCAACCAGAGGAGAATTTGTGGATAGCAATTAAAAAAGAGTTGAAGGATTTTATCTGGGAAGAGAAGACAACAAAGGTCAAGTGGGATTGTACCAATAGAACAAGGTGGACTGGATTGCCTAATTTGAGGGTATATTTTAGAGCAACACACTTAAGGCTCTTATACATAGTACAAGCAGAAAACTATAATTCTAAGTGGAAAGGAATGATGCTGGCAAAGGAAGGAAGCTCAAGAAATAAGGAAAGATTGGGATTTTTGATGCAGACTCTTAAGAATAACCAAAATCATACAGAGTATTAAATTCATAAAATATCAGGAAGTAGTCTTAAGAACTAAACCAGCACGAGAATGGAGAAAAGCGATTTTGCAGATAGGGTTGACTGTGGTCAGGGATACAGATAATAGGCAAGAGGGGGCTGGAATTTATTGGAGAAAATGGGCAAAGGAACCATGGTATTTGGAGCAAATAACTAGAAAGGGAAATGTAATAGAATGGGAAGAGGCCAAGAATTTATTTGGACTGCAGGTTAGAGATTGCCTTACCTATCAAGGATTGATATCAGAGTATAGGCAAAGAGAAAGAAATAGAGGGCTCCTAAATGAAAGACCAGCAATGGTAGAGTTTTTAATAGAATCTAGAACAGAAGCTGCCGTTAAAAAAGGAATTATGAGTAAAGCATATGAAATATTGCATGATAATTATAAGAATCATTCAGAGGAGCTTAGAAAGGATTGGGAAGAGAGACTGGATAAGCAATTCACAAAGAGACAATGGGGGATATCTGTACATCTCCCAAATGTGCAACAAAGTCTAGAAGATTTAGGATCTTTGCCTGGAAGTGTTTGCATAGGTATTTTTATACCATAAGTAGACTCCAAATAATTTTTCCTCAGGTGGATAGCAAATGTTGGTGGTGTGACGGCCAAGAAAGAGTTAGTTGGGAATATATTTTTGGAGGTGTGATGAGCTGGCAGACTTTTGGGATTCCCTGCAGACTACTCTGTTGGAGATGCTGGATGAGAAGATTGGACTGACTGGGGAGATGGTTTTTTGAGTTATGCTACAGAATTGGAATTGCCTAGACATAGTAAAGCCTTGCTGAGTCTAATTGTGGTGGCTGACAAAAAAGCAATTACTAGAAAAAGGAAATCAGTCTCAACTTTACAAGACGTAGTGAATATAATAACAGAGATAAAACTGGAATTGGGATCGTTAGAAAAGGGAAGGAACAAACTACATAGGAAAAATGGGAATAGTGGGAACAATACTGTATATGCAGAGAAGGAATGAGGTTTAAGCAGGATTTGGATGAGCTATATAATGCTCAACTGACAATGACTGGATGGTTTATATGTGATGTATAGTGATTTTACAACTTACAGTTGTTTCAATGGTGTCTGTGATGTAAACTGTTTGCAACTAAAGTGGTATCATTTTGTATGGTTTTCATTTATATAAATGTAAGATTGCCTTTGTCATATGTGTAAATTTAATAAAGTTTGAAAAAGAAACATTCTGTTTAGTTGTAATGTTGAGTGTGTCTGCCTGTAAATTAGCATTTTGCAGATAAATACTGAAGCCACAAAGGTACGGTTTATTGCTAACTGTTCTTTTTCTGTTCTATACTTTATCATATGGGAAGAGAATGATGGCCTGTGTGCTGATGTGCAGTTTGGAGTAGTTTACCCTTAACCTGTACTCAGCACCTCAGGCATCAGATGAGAAGTAATGAGGAACAAAAGGATTGCATTAGATCCCATACCTACTGAAACCCAGCAGCCCAGACCTTAGACCAAAACAGATACAGTGGAATCTTTATATTGTAGGGTCCATAAAATAATTCCATAACTTCACAGATAATATTAAACTCTCATAATATACAATGTGGCCATATAATAATAATAATAATAATAATAATAGTAATAAATAATGATAGTAATATACTGGGCAATATGAGATGTAGAATGTTGAGGGGATTATAGCCGTTAGCAAAAGTATGCTGACTGCCTAGTGAGGAAATGTCTGTCTTGCAACCTCTGGAGTACAGTTCTGCAGAAGTGCCACTTGGGGTGACCGTGAGACCTTGCCTAAACCTGCTTCGTCTCCTAATCATGGATAAGGCTCCCAAGGACAAAAAAAAAGGTTAAGCCCTGTGCACATCTACAGTTCATCTCTGCTATCTGTCTATGTCCCTGTCTGCCTTTATTCCTTGCAAGAATGCTCCTGCCTCTGTTGTCATTAATGCTGAAGCCTTCTACTGGTCAGATAAAGAAGAAAATAATGACAGTTAAGAATCTTAGTTAAATATCAGCTCTTTTCCGGGATGAATGAGCACGGCAGTGTATAGAAATGTGCTAAAAATGGTATACCTTCATATGTTTGAAAGCACATTCTTCGAATATGCACATACGCGAACCGATTAGGTGAATTCCATCACGCCAACTTTCCTAAACTTCGAAATAATATTGAATTTCGACATTTCCGATCGCTCCACCACTGAATCAAGTGCTACCGTGGGTCAAAAAGTGGGCGAGATTTTGTAATTCGGTGCTTTGGTTTTCGCGATTTTGGAATTTAGCAGTTTGCAGTTCGTGGCAGCAGTTTTGAAGATGTGGCCATCGAACATATGAAGGTATACCTCTAAAAGCAGTTTATTATATAAATAAAAAGACAATGGGGGAGGGTCTAAAGCTGGGATCACATTTCTGGTTGATGATCTTGAGATATGGGGGCTGGTGTTCCTCTCACTTAAACCACTGATGTGTATGGTGGGAGTGTTGGCCCTGAGTAGTTCCAGGGCCAGAAAAGAAGAATCCCAGTACAGCCTCACCCTTTAACAGTCTTTACATTTTATCATAAGACTGAATGAGGTATGACCAAAAACATAATTTAACAAAACTGTACACTTTTTGCAACACTTTTTGCTCAATTGGCTTCATTATATCCATCCCAAATCAAAAATTCAAGAAATATTTAATAGAAAAGTATCCATGTTTACAAAGAATCAATATCAAAGTTAGTGTTGGTCCATCTATGAGAGAAAAAATCTAATTCTGTGAGCCACTTCTTTTCAATTTGTTTGCTCTTTAGCCATATCAGCTCTTTTTGTTCTCACTATTAGGGCTGTGGTAAATGATTATGTAATTTTATGTTATTCACTGCTTCGCCAAATCTCTCATAACTCTACAGAGTATTGGTCTGGTTTGCAGAGTGCCCAGTTTTATGGGAGTAGTTCCATTTAGGAGTATTGACGTTTTTGGGGGATTGTATCACACCAACCATGAATGAGCATGTCCTTTAAAACATTCCCATGACCAATTTGAAAAAAAAATGTATTGTGGTGATTTTTAAAGGGCCATGTATATGGGGTTTTGCCTCATCAGGCAACCTGAATTAGTAAATGTTGAGCAGGAATGAGCCTAATCCATCTACTTGCATGTACAGAGCTGGATCAGGATTTATCGAAATTCATGGATTGCTCAATGTCTGAGTTCCCCACCCTGAGAAGCTTACCAAATTCTACTTTCAATAAATGTATCACGAGACTATTAATATTATTATACTGAATCATTTTAAAATGCTTGGTCTAGTAAAAACACCGGGGGGGGGGGCACTCGTTGTGTGATTAGTTCCAACTGTTTGCCCTTGTAAGTGAACTGAGTAGGTTTTATGGAGACTGCCTGGTTTTCTAGTTTGCCAGACCCTTAGGATTGGGTAGAAAAGCCTGCTCCTTTGTGTTCAGAAAATTACTGCAAAACCTTTATCTTTTTACCCATTCAGGAACAGACCTGTCCTGTCCACTCGATTCAAGTGAGATTTAATTTGCCCACCTTTCAGATGCATATGAAAATATTGTTCAAACATTTAAGCCAATTCACCATTTTCAGTCATTTTAAAAGTTATAACAATTAACCTCTCATTTGAAACCTCACTTTTATAAAAAGATCTTTTGAAGTGGGCCATCTGGAAATACTTTTGTATTCAAGGCTTTATTCTAGGCATTAACTTTATTAATAGTGTAAACATGCCAGAACCATTCTGCCTCATCCACTCGCTTTTACGGAGTTGGAATGAGATCATTCTTACCAGAGTTTAAAATGATAAACCAAATGTTCAAAAAAAATAAATAACTGTTTAAAAGAGCTAACCAGTGCAGAGGCAGTTTCCAAATAAATCTAAGACCATCAAATAATACCAGACATTTTGAGCCCTCCTGTCTTTTAAAATGTCCGTTTGGTATACAAGCCAAGCCAGTTAAATAAGTGAGGGATCTTCCCCCATGTCTTTTGTTCCAGCATTATGCCACTGAGATCAAGATGAAAGGTCCCAGCTAGTTAACGTGTCAGACTGGGTGGCCATATTCTCAGTGCTCTGTGGTGACTAGGGTGTCTATTGTTATTTTGCAATTTGCTGTGTTATTTTTTGTTGATTAGAATAATTTTATATATAATACATCAGATGAGTAGACATGCAAGGAACCAGTCCTTTGAGGCTTTTGAACAAAAATGATGGATGCCTGCCTGTAATTAAACTGTAGCTATGTTCTGAGCTTTGATATAAACTGACAAGAAACAAAAAACTTTTGAAAGAGATAAAATGCTTAACCAGAGTCTTACCTTATTTCTGCCATGGCTACTGGATCAGCATGGGACTGTGTCCAAACATATCCCCCTAAAACCACATAACCAGCAGACGAAACTATAAAAATGAATAAGGATACCAGTCAGAGTAACTGCTTACTTTGGCAGAGTCCCATCGGGAATACTAGACTCTAACAATGGGAAGGGTGTACAAACATCTCTTTGGATTGCTTTTAGGATGTTATAAGCAAACATGGTCAGCAAGAGAAAAAAAGGCCAACATATGAATTAACTGCCTGAGCTGCAATAGCCTTCTCCTAAATTGGACACTAAGTCCTGCAATGTGGCCTGGGGAGATGAATTAGAAGATGATCAATGTTATTTTGAGGTGGCAGGAAAAATTTTCTTCAAAACTAACTGAACGGTTTGCAGTGGCAGTTTTCCAGATGTGGATGTCGAGATGTCTGGTCTACTGTGATAACAGGTACCAGGTAAGACAAACTCCTATCACCAGATTAGTGGCACTTGTCTACATCTCGATCCAACTATTATTAGTGTGGAACTAGTGGCATCTGTAGGTCTGCTTGAGTCTGATTTCTTTTGACAAAAATTGATTTTTAGACCTATATGTGGACTGTTTTTTTTTTTTTGAATGCTGAGTGAGAATGTTGAGGATCTCACCCCTTTTGTTTGAATACCTGAATGTTTAGATACACTGCAGATAAACTGAGCACACTAGAACTTTCTGTTTACTAAAGTCACTGCTGCCAGAACCTGCTGTTAGGGATCTAGATTGTGTTTTGTTTCTTTTTGCCTGGTAGTTTATTCTGGCATATACCTGTGAAGGATTGTGTGTTCATTGGGGTCTGCTTTTGACACTCAGACAGTTTTCTACTTGTTGATTTTTTTAAGAAGATGTGAGTTTATCCAATGGATCCTTGAACCTTCTGTCCTTTATTAACTGATAGGTTTTCTTACCTTTTGTCAGCACAAATAATCATATAACACTTGCTTTATTATTTTCTTTAAATATAACATGTTTCTTGGACCCAATAATTGCAGCTGTGTACTGTATACTTTGAATGCACACACTAATGTCTAATATTATTGTTGGGATAAACTATTTTTGTATTAATATCCCACTTATCAGACCTATTTCTCTAAGTCCTGGTGCTGGCTTCCAAATCAAAACAATTTTGAATTGATCACTGCGCTGTCTTGGCTGGTCATTATTTTTTTTAAAGTTTTTCATCTTTTTGATGAATTGTTTGTCATATTGTTCTGTACTGTATCATTAAAGCCAAACCCAAAGACCAAAACTCTAAAGTCACAGTGCAGTGCATTTACTCTGGCAAATTTTCTCCCCTCAGATTCTTTCTTATTAATTGAATGTGCACCAAGCCTTAATTACACTGTAATATTCAAAAATGTAGTAATTGTTGTTTGTTATTTTGTGACCGTTATCTTTGATGTTCACGCAGAACTGTTTCCTGTTTAAACGCACTTTACTGGTAGTAGCTATGCACATTCAAACAGAAACCATGCACTGCGGTTCACAGAAAGATTCTGATCCATTAAAAAGCAAAACCAATCAATAACATTTCTCTTTTCTCTAACTTTGCAGCAGCAGAACAAATAAAATGAAACTGGATACTCCTTTCAGTTTGACTCATGAACACCACTTGCAAAGTATATTTTTGTTTATATTTGACATTTCGTTATTTTACCAGAAAAATGACCTATTGATCAAAATTCAGAAATGAGCTATGGGGTAGGAGTGTGTGCAGTGTCAAAACATATAACATTTAATTAAAGGCATGCAGGACATGCTTACAAATAGATGCATAAGCTAAAACCACGATAATTATATATGAAATTACATGTGAGCAGATGTGTAGCTTAAGCACAGAGGCAGGCCTTGGTATGTGTGGGAATGTTTGAAGGAAAAAGTAACACATTTATAGCTACACATTTCAAAAGTCACACACTCAAGAAATGGAAAACGAGCGACTGTGGCTACCTAGTGTGCATTTCTATCTCAAAAGATGAGAATATTCAGATAAAAGATGGTATACTCTATACGCAGAAAGCCTGCCTTCACTACACATTCTAGAATTTTAGGAGGCAAGGCTTACTGTTAGTTAAATTTTATTTCTTTATTTAGGTAAGCAGCAGTGAGGGACCGCATAGGTCAACAAGTTACACTTATCAACTTGGAGACAGTACTGTAACTGGGAACATCTTTGTGTTTCACCCCCAAGGGTCTCACATTGCACTGTTGACCAATCTTGTGAACTGCTACCCCAGTTCTTTGGCCATAAATGCCTGTACAAATGAACTTTCTGTCTATGTTCTTGATCAATAGTTCATCTTCTAGGAACTTATCTGGAGGATTATCAGGTCACTGGGTGAAAGTTATGACCGTTACTGGTTGAATGTGCCTGTTTCACTACAGTTGCAATTATGGCAGTGGCATTTTGCAATGATTAATAAGCTTTTGCTAGTATTGTTGGAGTAACCACAGGTCATCTAGAAAGTGCAGGGCATGGACTGTCCACAGAGCTCCCACTGGACTCTTCGGATACTGTCATGCTCATTTCACTAGCTGGAAGAAAACATTTTCAGAAAGGCTATAATGAGAGTGTTTAGTTTACTCCCGTTTTCATTCTGGCAGAACAGTAGAATCCAATTAATCAAAACCTTCCAATGTCATGTTTTAGGTTCAAATAAATAGAATTTCTTTGTGTAGAGAGAGAGGGAAGGATTTTTTATTGTGGTACTTTTTAGCTAGAGCATGCAATTGTGATGTATAGAACCCTACAGAAAATGGAAGAAATACAAATAGGGTCAGTTATGTAATGCGGATGTATACTTGGTGCTATGTGTACCTATAGGTTGTGTTCCCCAAACTCAGTACCAAAGACTCAGTCTACAGCTGCTTATATATTCCTAGTGCCACCACTCATGGATAAAGGAGTGATGCCTGAAGAAGACATAATCCTTCCTTCCCTGGCCACATTTTTACTCTGTAAAGTTTCTGATCCAGGACTGAAGTCAAATCCGCAGAGACTGAAATTACAAACTGTAACTGTATTCTGCCTCAGTGGATGTCCATACTTTTACACTGCTGGAGAGATGTCTGGTAGACATACTACAGAAATAAATGCAACTGAATTAGTAAATAAACATATTCTAGCATGCACTGACCAAGACAAGATCAGGCCCACCGGAGACCACGAGTGTCATAAATAACTTACTACAGGCTGTGTATGTAGTGTGCCTGAATTTTAGCAAGTAGTATTTCACCAAAACATGAAACAGCATACCTATCTTTTTAAAAATGCAACATCTTCTGAAACATTTTAAACAAGTCACATCTGCAGAATCTCTGGCTCTGCCCCTGCACTAAAGCTGGATAAGTACCCCTAGACTAAAGCACAATTGCACACTTCTTCCTCCTGTTCAGCTGCTTCCCTCTCATCTCTTCCTCACAAGCCTTCTCTGTACTCTCACCCACTCGTAGTAACGAACACTACCCCACCTGCACACTTTACAACTTGCGTCATCTTTCTTAGTCACCTACTCAATCTTCTTTTCCTTTCCCGCTCCTCCTCTTTCTCACGTGCAATTGCTCTAGTCCTTCTCCTTTAATCAGTCTGTAGTTTACTGTACCACCTGTTAACTAGCAAAAAAAAAAGTATATAAATAAATGAATAAATAAAGCATAAAAAATGTTGATTTTACACAGCTCTGTCTAGTTTGTCTTTATTATGAAACAAATGTGCTTTTAATGACACATTTTGATTTAAGCCAAGTCTGCTAGTGCTACTGGTCCACTGAAATTTGCTTGTATATTGAATTATGCTCATCTTCCTTTGCTCAGAATAATCTTCAACATCATCATCAACCACCTTTTTCCCATTTTCTACATGGAGTCAGTGTGTCATGTTACTTGTCTCCCTATTCAGTGCCACTCTCATACCTTCTTAAACACTCATGCCTGTCACAGGTCTTCTCTCAAACAATGCATCCACTTCTTTGCTGGATGCCCTCATTTCCTATTACCTTCTTCCTGGCTGTCTCAAGTCTTCTTCACCAGATTGTGCTCTGACCACTGTAATCTGTTTTCTTTTACCTTTTCTGCAATTGGAACTACTTTGGCTTTTGCTCTGATTCCTCATTTCTTAGTCTGTCCCACAGTGTACATCCTACCACCCATCTCAGGCACTTCATTTCCATCACCTGTGGGTTCCTCAGCTGCTCTGCCTGAACTACCTAGGCTTCTGTAATGTACAGTTGTACTAGTCGCACCACTTTTTTGCACACCTTACTTTTTCGCTTCTTTGGCTTTCTTCTGTTATACATTATACCTGGCACTCTGTGTCAGATGGCTGCAGCCTTCTGCAACTGTGTTATCTGCACTCAATTTCATCCCATACGCCTTCAGTTTTGCGTTCCATTCCCCTATCCTTTGATGAAATTCTTGCTCACAATCTGTCTGTCTAATGCCACATCATCTGCATACAGCAACTTTGTTGCTGTGTCCCCTCCAACCTGTTTGCTAATGTAGTCCATCAACAGTATGAATAGCAGTGGGCTCACAGCTGAACCCTGATGAACACCCCACCCCTACTGGGAACCCCTCTGTAAGATCGAACACTGTACGTACTTGAGTCATTCAGTCCATATATATATAGCTTACACTAATTATAGCAATGTTTTTGGGACCTTGTCATATGCTTTCTCCAAGTCTCAGAATGCCTAGTTGGACTCCTTCCTCCTTTCTAGCTTGCTCTGAACTATCTGTCAAATTGCAAACATTGGGTCTGTTGTGTTGCATCCTGATCTGAATCAGAACTGCTCATTTCCTGTCTTACTTTCTATAACTCTGCATATTCATTTATCAGTCAACCTTTCCAGAACTTTCATGCAGTGTGATAGAAGTTTGATACGTCTATGCTGCTTAGAGTTGTGAATGTCCCCTTTGCTCTTGAACACTGGCAATAGTATGCTTATTCTCCAGTAATCTGGGATATGTCTTTCTCTCCATTCTTTGAGTACCCTCAGGAGCTATTTCTCCCCATCTCACCCAACATCTTGATCATATCTGCTGTGACTTCATCTGAGCCTACTGCTTTCCCTGGCTTTCTTTTCCTTAGTGTTGTTATTATTTCTGTGGTGGGCTCCTTCTCTTCTCTCATCATAGGCTGCGTCTGGGGCATTATAGCTTCTATGGGGTTTTCTTCATTCAGAAGCTTCTGGAAGTACTCCTTCCATCTGCGGACTAGTGAGCAGGTTGTTGCTGGCATCCCTTATGAAGGGGGTCTGACTACTTTATCTTTCTGTCTTTGACTTGCATCCTAGTTGAGTTTCTTTGTGTCATCCACTGAGTCACTTTTCAGAAGTGCCTTTGATGCCTTGTTCTTTGCTTTTACAACAAATCTCCTTGCCTGTTTGTTAGCCAACCAGTACTCCTTCCTAGCTTGGTCTGCCTTTTCTATCTCCCACTTTTTCCTACAGTTCTTTCTTTTAATGACTTCCTTGACTTCTGCTTTCCACCACCAGCTTTCCTTATGTACCTTATTCCCACATGTTGTTTTGAGATGCTGCCATTCTTCTTCAGCTCCACCCATTTCCTCTTCTTCTTAGGGTGTTGGAGCCCTGAGTAATTCCTTGAGCTGTTGGGCTTTCTCTCCAGTCAATTTCCAGGTCTTCAGCCTGGTTTCTGTTGACCTTAGAGCTTTCTGTGACTACTGCTTGCAGCTTACTGAGGTAGCCAGTGGTTTATACTGTGGGCCGACTGTTTCACTGGGGATGACTTTGCAATCACTGATTCTACCTCAGTGCTCTTTCCTTACTATAAGGAAGTCTACCCGAGTTGCATGTTGACCAGTTTTGTATGTGATTTTTTGACTGCTTAGAACAATCTCATCTGTGCCTTATTGCATGTACTATGTGCAATGACTCTGTTACAATGCAGACCTTTGAAAATACTATTGAATTACTTTTTCTGTACAGTATATAAACTTTAAAAAAATGTCTATTCAATAGATTTTATATATATATATATATATATATATATATATATATATATATATATATATATATATATATACTTGTAAAATGTGATCTGATATTGTTAATCCTCGTTCATTCCTTACGCCTGGGTTATCGGTTCCAACCGCAGAACTGAGCCGGCCATCTTCCAAGCTCGCGACAGCCACAAACTCTCAAGCTAAACTCTTACCCACAATTCCCCTCTCCCTGTTACCCCAGATTTCGTTTGCTGCATCGCCATTCAGTCATGTCAAGCCACTTCTCTTGAGCTAAGTAAACTTCTTTGATAATACTTTATCATATTGCAGTTATTCTCTGTTCTAATTTTGTTAAATAGTTATCTCTTTCCCTATCGCATCTAGCAACTCTTTTTTTTTTTTCTAGCCCTTCTTTCTTCTTACTGTGAGATAACTCCTTTACCATCGTTGGTAAAATATTTCCTGCTTTACCTTCGGGTATTTCTCTTACCATTGTTGGTACCTTCTTCCTTCCTTTTCTTTCTTCCTACTATCATGGCAGAGAAAAAAGGTGGTCCGGGATTTAAAAGATGTGTGAATTGTGGATATAAATTGCCTATTTCGGATGTACATGCATTATGTGTTTACTGTTTGGGTGTGCCTCACTTGACTGTTGACCCGCCTTGCAGGATTTGTGCTAATTTTTCAAACAGGACTTTGCTGGAAAGGAAAAATAAACAGATTTTAAAGGGACTACTTAAATCTTCCTTTTCAGAGGCTATTTCTGGGTCGAAGGCTTCAACCCCTCCTAGTTCCCATAAGAAAAGAGATGAACACAAGAAGGCCAAGTCTCTCCCATCATCTCCTGCTGGGGACAACCAGGAACCGAGACCTAAGAAGGCCAAACTTTCTAGTTTGGATTTGACTTCCTCTGCCCTGAGGCTTTCGGTGCCTAGATCTTCGGCACCTACCGTTACTTCGGCACCGAGTTTTGTGCCCTATACCTTATCGGAACTGAGAGGCCCCCCGGTTCAGTCTACCTTACTGGCACTGACCTTTTCCTCGATGCAGACCTATCCGGCATCAATGACTGTTCCGACGTCTGTTCCTGCTTCGACCCCGACTATTTTCATGGCACCGACTATTCTCTCGGTACTGACCACCTTGTTTCCCGCACAGACTCTTTTGGCACCAACCATAGTGCTAATTACCACTTCGGCGCCAACCTCGTCAGTGCAGACCTTATCTTTGGCACCGAGGATTTCCTTGGTGCAGACACCAATAGTACAAGCCTTAATGGCTCCGTTGTTTTTGGTGTAGTCGCCTATTTTAGCACCGTCCAAAGACCCCTTTGTGAGCACCGAGTTTCCTGCATCCTTGGATAGACCTGACTCCCCTTCAGCTATGTCTATGGGATCCACTAGAAGCCTCTCAGAACATGATGTGGTGCACCTTGTGGATCAATTGCTTTTGGCCAGAGGTATCCAACCCTCCAGGAACTACTCTTCCTTTGGAGGTGATCACCCTTCTCCAAGGACTCCTACTTATTCTCCTCCTTCATTGCCTTTGAAGCTCCCTGCAGTAGCACAGACTTCCCTCACTTCAGCTCCTTTCATGGACCTCACTAAGGAGTCACAGTTGCCTTTGTGGCAGGAGAGATTTGTCACTTCAGTCACTGCTCTGGATGCTAGCTGTGACGTACGTACCCCTGTTTTTCACAGCCATCCAGGGACTCCGAGCCGACGGGCTGATTTGCTTGAGCTGGGTGTGACATCCTTGGGTGGACCAGCCTTTCAACTCATGGAGAAGGCTCTTGTGTCTGTGGGCGATCCTGTGCTATCAGTGCCCCTGTCCTCCTCTAGACCACAATTTACACAAGACACCTCTGGCAGATACCGGGTACAAGGGCCTTAGGACACACTCCCACTGGAGGCCCCTGGAGGCCCCTCTTGTGCTGTCTTTTCCAGATGTTCATCGTGCATACAGCTGCAGTAATCACAGATAGGTTCTCTGCCGTCAGGTGGGTCCTCGGTCGGCCGAATTCCAAAGTCTAGGTCCGGCGTCGGTTGTTGTCGCTTTCTCTCCTGACGTCAGTGAGGCCGGAGTATATAAGACACAGCCGACGCCATGTTCTTCAGTCTTTTTTGCCGCGCGGTGCCCGAAGCAGAAGCAGTTCGCAAGTGCCGGTCGGCCAGCTCCTGAATTACGAAAAATTGGAAACCGAAGTCTTCATTAAAGCTAAGTATCCCCTTGGGGAAACTTTTCTTGCCTCAGACCGATGTCAGAAAAAGTTAATAATTGTATTTCTTGTGGGAAGCAAATACCGCATAAGGATTTCCATTCCCTCTGCATACCTTGTTTAGGCCCAGACCACGACGTCTCGGGCTGTCGCTTTTGCGCTTTCAATAAACGCACTATTAAGCGTCGGGCGGAGTTCGCCCAGCACTTTTTTGGTAAAGAATTTGATTATAAAATGTCGTCGGAGACTCCGGACACGCGAGGTCCGCGGTCCCCACTGACACCACGCCAAAACCGGCTACACGTGGTCCGGTTCTCAGCGAGACGCCTTTGCAGTCCCTGACTACCGACGACACTCCTTTGGCGGTGTCCTCTGTACCCGAGACCGCAGGTACCTTGGCCCTTTCCCAGACTACAACCACCGAAGCCATTACGAATGTTGAGCCTCCTAATGTGGACAGGTCCACTTCCACCCATGGTGTCTTTAGACCCTCATCTTCCTTTTCTATTAAGGCCTTTACTAAATCCAAATCAGCCAGGCATCCCAAGAGGCCTGTTGCACAGGGTCCTTCTCCAGGCCCCATGCCTAAAAAACAGATGCTTAAAATGGCTGAGGATTTAATTACTCTTATCAGGGGTTCTCAGCCCCCTCCTGACAAGAGACCCAGACTGGAGGAAGATTCTCCCTCTTCTGATCAGGGCTCCATTTTATCAGAACATTCTGATGTAGAGGAACACTCTTACTCCCCTTTTGAAGATTCGGATGCAGAGCAGTCCATTCCTTCTGTATCTCCTCCTGAGGATTTTTCCTTTGGGGAAACCTTGCACACTTTGAGGGAATACTTCCATTGGGAAGGCCAAGACTTTTCCGATTCCAAGAAAAGACTTAGGGAATTTCTTTTGTTACCTCAACACAGACCTCTGGCGATACCTCCTGTTTTGGACATACTTGATGATGTTTATTCGGAGGCTTGCCTTAACCCAGATTCCCTGCCTCCTGCACCAGTCAAACCTGATAGGTACTACAGAGTTCCTAACTCTCACCAATTTCTCTACAAAAGCCATAATGCTGACCCTGAAACCATTTCTCAAGGCCCCAAGGGATTGAAGGCCTCTACTGCCAAGAATCCACTTCCTGCCAAAAGAGAATCAAGATCCTTAGAAAGGTGGGGAAAAAAGGTATATACCTCGGCCACCCTAGCCATGAGGGCCTTAAATTGTCAGTTTCATATGCTTAAATATCAACAGTTCCTGTTATCACAATTAAGGAATAAAATGTCTCAACCTGAACAACCAGATTTGAAGGAGTTGCAGGATATGATGCATAGTGCAGAGCAAGTGGGTAAACACACCTTACAATGTGGCTATGATGCCCTAGAGGCCTCAAGTAGAGCTGCTGCTACAGGATCAGTCATTCGTAGACATGCCTGGCTTAGGGAACAAAGCTTGCCTGATCATGTGAAAGCTAAACTTCTAGATGCTCCTTTACAAAAGGATGTGCTGTTTGGTACTAATGCTGAGGAGATATTACGGAAAATGGAAGAAAAATCCAAATCTATGCAAACTGTCAAAGCTTTTCTACAGGTACAACCACCACGTTTTAGCAGAAATTGGCCTTCAAAAAACTGGTCCTTTCCAGCCACTGACAAGCCCCAAAGAGGTAGATACAGATGCACAAGGGGCAGAGGGCAATCACAAGGATCATATAGAGGCCGACAATGGCAAACTCCAGCACCAAGAGGTGGCGAAGACAGTGCACAACAATACAGGAAGCAAACCCAATGACTCCTCATTTCCATGCCAAGCAAGTCTCAGCTGGCAGCACCTTTGGGAGGAAAGCTGGCATTATTTGCAAGAAATTGGCATATTGTCACAACAGACAAATGGATCCTGGACGTTATAAACAGAGGCTACAAATTTCAATTCCACACTCTTCCAAAAATGAGAGGCATGCCAAACCTGCCACACAATCAAAGGGCAGAGGCACAACTACAAATTTCAAAGCTCATAGGCATGAGAGCTATTCAAGAGGTACCTACTCACGAACAAGGTCAAGGTTTTTATTCCAGACTTTTTCTGGTACCAAGGAAAGGAGCCGACTGGAGACCCATTTTGGAGTTATCCATCCTAAACACATTTTTACTCGTACCAAAATTCAAGATGCTCACATTACAGCAGCTTCTTCCCATGCTGGGCAAGGAGTTTTGGCTGGTAACATTGGACCTCAAGGAGGCATACCTGCATGTCCCAATCAGACAAAGCTGCAGAAGATACCTCAGATTTCTTGCAGGTTCAATCCACTATCAATTCTCTGCATTGCCCTTTGGCTTATCTACTGCGCCCAGAGTATTCACAAAATGCCTGGCATCAGTGATTGCCTACTGCAGACTTCAAGGGATACAAATTTACCCTTATTTGGATGACTGCCTGATCCAAGCGGACAGCAAGCACATACTTCTGGAACATCTGGCCTATGTAACACGGTTACTGCATTCTCTGGGATACACAATCAACAAAGAGAAATCCAGGCTAACACCATCTCAGAAAATAACCTTCCTGGGTGCCAACTTGGACACAAACACCCAGATGGCCTACCTTACACCAGAAAAACAGGGGCAACTAACTCAGTACTTCAAAACACTAGCAAAATGTACCAGGCTTACTGCAAGGAAAATCCTGCAGGCTCTGGGATTCATGGCATCTTGCATTCTTTTAATCCCATGTGCAAAGCTGCATATGAGGAAACTTCAATGGTACCTAAAAAACCTATGGTCTCAACACAGTCACAGTTTGGAAACAATAATACCAATAATTCCATGTTTGCAAAAGGAATTTCTATGGTGGGCCCAAGCATGTCAAGCAAACACAGGTCTTCCATTCTGCAAGCCTCAAGCAAATCAAGTCATCACAACAGACATCTCAGATTACGCCTGGGGGGCACACATGACAGACAGGTGCATTCAGGGCAAATGGTCCCAAAAGGAAAAGCACCTTCACATCAATCAAAAAGAAATGCTAGCAGTAATAAATGCAATTACAGCATTCAAGGACCTCCTGCATCCAGGACAATTACTGATAAGAACAGACACCACAGTAATGTGGTACATAAACAAACAAGGAGGAACACATTCATACCACTTGTGCAGACTAGCCATGACTCTCTGGAACTTGGCTCTGGAATGGCAAATCGAACTTCAAGCACAGTACTTGCCAGGATTGGAAAACACACTGGCAGACAATCTAAGCAGAAATATGACAGATCCACACGAATGGAAGTTGCATCCTCAGGTGTTTACAGAGATAATCCAAGCATGGGGGAGGCCAGACATAGATCTTTTTGCCTCCCACAGGAACCATCAATTGGAAAAGTTTTGTTCGTGGACCTTTCATCCAAAGGCCTGGAGAGTGGACGCCCTTTCATTCATTTGGACAGCATGGACAGTTTACGCTTTCCCACCTCTGCCTCTACTGCCCAAGGTGCTCCTGAAAACAAGAGCGGACAGACCGAAGATGATACTGATTGCTCCAGATTGGCCAAGGCAACACTGGTATCCGCTCCTGAGGAGCCTAACACATACTCCTCCCCGGTCCCTACCTCTAATGCCTCTTCTGCTGACTCAGCACAGCTACAAAACTCTTCACAGTCAGCTGAAAACACTCAATCTCGCTGCATGGAAAAGTCCTTAGCACCACAACAGACCCTACTCTCCAAGGAGGTGCAGGATGTCATTTTGGAGGCTAGAAGGCCATCTACTAGAAAGGCTTACTCCGCAAAATGGAAACGGTTTTGCTCTTGGAATGAGAAAAAAGGCCAGGACCCTAGAAAACTGAATTTGCCTCAGGTATTACAGTACCTAGCTGAGCTGCTGAACAGTGGACTCTCATTTTCTTCCATAAAAATCCATGCCTCAGCCATTTCTGCAGAATTCAACACGGATCCTCCCTTATTTTCTCACCCACTCTTACGACATTTCCTCAGAGGGGCTAAGAATATAAGACCACAAAGGAAACAACCAATACCAGCCTGGGATCTTAATTACATTCTACAAAAATTAACATTGCCTCCTTTTGAACCAGCTGCCTCAACAGATTTGCAATATTTGTCCTGGAAAACAGCCTTCCTTCTGGCCATCACTTCAGCTCGTAGGGTTTCTGAACTACAGACCCTCATGGCGGTGCAGCCCTTCCTCATCTTCCATCAGGACAGGGTTTCCCTTCGTACCAACCCGTCATTTATGCCTAAAGTGGTATCCAGGGTAGCTTTAAACCAAGCCATACACTTACCTACCTTTTACCCCAATCCTCAAAACAAAGGGGAAAGGCTGCTACACTCCTTAGACATCCATAGGCAGCTACGTTATGATTTGGACAGAACAAAGTCCTTCAGGAAATCAGAACAACTTTTTGTGTCCTATGCTGTAGGGGCCCAAGGGAAGCCAGTTACCAAGCAGACAATTTCAAAGTGGATAGGCCACTGCATACGGTTTTGTTATTCATATCATGGGAAATCTGTTCCCACAGGCATCAGATCCCACTCCACCAGGGCCACAGCTACCTCTACAGCCTTCTTCAGAGGAGTTCCTACCAAAGATATTTTGGAGGCAGCCACTTGGAGTTCTGTACATACCTTCACAAAACACTACCACCTGCCTTTATATTCCAAAACTAGAGCAGGCTTTGCCACTGCTGTGTTGCAGGGCATTCTGGCTCATCCCAGTTCCACCTAGTACCTACCACCCTGTGCGTAGCTTTGGGACTCTACCCATCTGTGATTACTGCAGCTGTATGCACGATGAACATAGTACAGTTTTGTACCTACCATAAATGTAGATGTTCGAGTGCTAATACAGCTGCAGTACAGGTTACCCTCCCTCCTTCCCCACTTGGTAAAGGCATGGGGCCTAACCCCCTCTTCATACAACCTGACTGGGTTATCCTTCTATGGTTTATTTGCTTGCAACTACTGATTTTGGATTATATTGCATTGCATGTATATGTATATATATATATATATATATATATATATATATATATATATATATATAATTTATGTATTGCCTTCCTTCTGGGGGCACCTGACATCTGGGGCAAGAAAGACTGAAGAACATGGCGTCGGCTGTGTCTTGTATACTCCGGCCTCACTGACATCAGGAGAGAAAGCAACAACAACCGACGCCGGACCTAGACTTTGGAATTCGGCCGACCGAGGACCCGCCTGACTGCAGAGAACCCATCTGTGATTACTGCAGCTGTATTAGCACTCGAACATCTACATTTATGGTAGGTACAAAACTGTACTATTCTCTCCCTGAGGAAGTTCATTGCAAGAGTTCATGTAAGAGGAAGCACGTGGACTCCCCAGAAGAGTCCCTCACTGAAGACACAGACTTTGATGATGGGGAAGGGTCCCCTCGGTCACCCTCTGAGGTATCCTTTGGAGATAACCTTGAAATACTTAAGCAGAGAGGTGATTGGTGTCCCTCTAACCCGACCTGTGAAGAGTCTGTGTTCCTGCAGGCCTTTCGTGCCTGGCCCCCTACATCTTGGGTTACTCCACCTGCCGACGGCCGTGTCCGGCTCGTCATGCAGCGGACATGGAAGGCTCCTGATGCCATTGATGCCATTTCCTGCAGGCCAGATAAAATCCTGCCCTCTCCAGATAGTGAGCCTCACTGGTCCAAAGGTCTTCCTGTAGATGGCTTGGTGGTGGTGGCCGCAACAAAGAAGGATCTGGCGGAAGAAAGCCAGACTGTCCACCCGCCCAACAGAGTCCCAGGCGCTGGACAGATTAGGGAAGAGTACCTTTGTATCAGCGACCTTTGCTGTCAGGTCCCTGAATTATATGGCACATTTTACTAGGCTTCAAAGAGAATTAATTTCTGAGCTCTCTGAATCCTTGGCTGGAGCTGTGTCTGATGAGGTCCGGGACAAAGTGGCCTCACAGTTAGCCACCCTTGAATCGATTTCTAACTCCTCCATGTGTCTGATTTCTCACGCATCAGAAGGAACAGCTAGAGCAGTGGGTGTAGGCATAGTCATGAGATGGCATGCCTGGATGCGCTTGTGTGATTTCACGGAACCTTTCAAGGCTTCCTTTCTGAATGCTCCCATTGAAGCCTCTTCGTTGCTTGGACCCAAGGTTAAAGACACACTGGCTAGGTGTGAACAGGACTGTAAGACCCTTTCTGCCGTGGGTGTCCACTATTCTTCCCCTCAACGGGCTTTCTCTAGAAACCAGAAGAGTGGGAAGATGTGGCACAAAAAGTCTCGGGGTTCTCTCCATGACACAGCCGAGTTTTCCCCTAGAGGCAGAGGGGGAAACTCATATGGAAGACGCCCCTTTTGGGGGAAGAGGAGGTCCGCATAACCAGGGTTCCAGAGATTCTTTCTGTGGCCAGTCCTACCAGCACTTCTGAAGAGCGGCCCGACTGCTTTCCTCTGTCGTTTCTTTTTGTACCCTTCTGCCTGGCTAACCATTGCCACCGATTCTTGGGTATGAGAGATAATAAGCAGAGGTTATTATATTCCCTTTGATCTATGTCCCGCCCCTCTAAGGAGCTTACCCGACATTCCACCCAGTCAAATGGTAGAAGGAGCATTAGAGATTTCAAAGCTGCTAAGAAAAAGAGTCATCCAAATAGTCCCACCAGACCAGTTAGGATCCGGATTCTACTCAAGATTATTTTTAGTGCCAAAAAAGACCAATTTTGGATCTCAGTGTGCTAAACAAATTTGTAGAAGTACAGCAATTCCAGATGGTCACAATACAGTCTATCCTCCCATTATTGGAGGCAGGTGATTGGATGTGCTCTATAGATCTTCAAGATGCTACCACATACAGGTGGACAGACCATCGAGAAGATTCCTTCGCTTCCGTGCAGGAGCCAGTCATTACCAGTTCCGAGTACTGCCCTTCAGACTCTCTACAGCCCCCAGAGTGTTCACCAAGTGCATGGCAGTTGTCACAGCTCATCTGTGACTGCAAGGATTCCGGGTGTTTCCATACCTAGACGACTGGCTCATCACCGCTCCCACCAGACATCTGTTGGAAAAAGCCTTGGCATACTCTATTCACACCACAGAAAGTTTAGGTATAACTATAAACTGGTAAAAATCCAACCTATCCCCATCGCAATCCATAGAATTCATTGGGGTTCTGTTGGATGCAAAGAACTGCACGGCATTGATCCCAGAGCGCAGAATCTTAAGGATAAAACAACTCATACCCATCCTCTCAAGGGAAAGATCGACAGCACATTCTGTTCTCCAGCTGTTGGGTTCCATGGCAGCTTCCATCACCATTGTCCCCCTCACGAGGTTTCACATGAGGCTTTTACAATGGTTACTACTCACCCAGTGGTACCCTTTTCAGTTTCCTCTCTCATCCCAGATTCGGGTGACTCAGAGATGCAAACCAGACTTAATTTGATGGATGTCGCAGAACCTGTCACAATGGTCTTGCCCCTTCACACCCCAACAGCCCAAAGTCACAGTGACCATGGACGCCTCCCTGATGGGGTGGGGGGGATTTTTCAGGGGAAGACAGTCCCAAGGTATGTGGTCGGACCTAGAGGCTCATCTGCATATAAATGTCCTAGAACTGAGGGCGGTGCTTCTAGCGTTGTAAGCATTTCACCCCCTCCATCCGTCAGGGACTATTGCAATACAGTCGGACAACATGGCTGTAGTCAGGTACATCAGTAAACAAGGTGGAACCAAATCTTACCCACTTTGTCGGGAGGCCATGAGGATATGGCAATGGGCGATGGCTACCAACTGCTTTCTTTTAGCAACGCACATTCCTGGGAGTTCCAAAGTGATAGCAGACAGATTGAGCATGTGCAATCTGCAACCGCACAAGTGGTCTCTGAATCCTCTTATAGTGGCGGAGATTTTCAACCGCTGGGGTTTCCCTTGCTGCAACCTTTTTGTATCCCCAACCAACTACAAATGCAGCAATTACTTCACCCTGATTCCCCCTCGGGGACAGTCACCCAGGGACGCTCTATTCCACAATTGGCCCTCGGGTCTGCTTTATGCCTTTTCCCCTCTTCTTCTCATTCCCCAGTTCCTGAAGAAAGCCCGCCGGTTGAAGAGCAAGATTATCCTCATTGCGCCATATTGGCCTCTGCAAATTTGGGTCCCCTTCTTATGGCCTCACCTGTTAGATCAACCATGGATTCTCGATCCAACTCCGGATTTGATCTCCCATCCACAGAACCTGATTCTCCCCAACCTGAACAGCCTGAAGCTCACAGCTTGGCTCCTCCACTTCCAGTGATTGCCAGGCAGACTGATCTTTCTTCCCTAGTATATGGCATTCTTATTGCATCTCATAAGTCTTCCATCAGAACTACTAATCTTAGCAAGTGGAAAAGGTTTACCATTTGGCTGAAGGAAAAAGAGATAGACCCTTTTTCAGCACCAGTGCCGGTAGTACTGGAGTGCCTGTCCAGTTTTTTCCAATCCGGCCTATCTGCTTCTGCCATTCGAGTTCATTTGGCCGCGATGTCTAATTTTCACAATGGTGTCCATGACTTCTCTTATGTCACACAAATTATGCAAGACTTTTCTAGAAGGTGCAAATCATTTGAAAACCCCCTTTTAGAAAACCTAGCCAGCCAGCAAGTATTGACTATGGCTCCTTTTGAACCAGCTTTTTTCATGCAACCTCAAGTTTCTTTCTTGGAAAACTTTGTTCTAGGTCGCCATTACTTCTGCCAGACGTATCTCTGAACTTCAAGCTCATTTTTAAATAACAAAACTGATCCTGTGCAAACAAGCACAGATTAACAAACAGCTTTAAATTTGCTTTTGCAGAAAAGTTGGCATTTATGTTGAGCAACATGATTGAAAGACACTGTTGTGTTCTGTAGGCTTCCCTTTTACCGCTTGCCACAATCGTATATCTCACTTTCAGAGAAGTCGATTGAGTTAGCAGTACTAACACAGTGCGTTTCTATATCATCCTCTGTATCAAGGATTAAGCATGATTGTATATATCACCCTCATTGCCATTTGCACTCTCATTTTTCCTCTTTCCCCAACAGGTTTTACCAAAAGCCCTGGAGATTTTCTTCTTCAGAAAATAACTGCCATTCATTCTGTCACATGTGCTAAATGTGTAATATATTCATACTGCTCAAATGTTTAGAATTTTTGCAGAACTACCAGCTTTTTCCTTATATAGCTTAGTAAGTAGACATGAATAAATACCATTTGTGGTTATCTGGAAAACCATTGAGGACTGAAGTCACTAAATTAAGACAGAGATTTTTGTGTCTCAGACTTCATATCCTTCAGAAAATACACATTAAAGCAAAATCTGTTCTAGCAACCTTCTACGTTTATATGAAAAACACGTATTCATAATCTTGTCCACTTGTCTATACCCATGTGTGTTTGTGTGTGTATGTATATCATCGGCCCCATGTAACACTTTCTGCACTGCCGATGCATGGATGAGCGAATTCAAGGGTCTGAGGGATCTGCACAGCTCGCTGGGGAATAACGCCACACACGCCGATCTGGGATCGAAAACGCATGGTAGAGGTTTAACGGAAAAGTACCGTCAGGACATATTTATTTTCATGGGATAGGGTACTCGTTATTGGTATACAAGGCCTTTCAAGATGACTGCATATTAAATAGGCTGTAGATGCTGGTGCTATTAACCTAAGGGAAATCTGCACATGGGTCATAGCAATGAGCTTATTAGATATAACCCTCACCTTGATCAGATTTTTATACCAGTGTGAAGAAAATTGGACACTGTCATTTGTGCTAGCATGTCTGGTCGAAGTTTTGTATACAATGTTAGACTGACCTGTATATTAATTGCCAGCATAACCAGCTATGATATTATAAATAGGTTCTTACATGTTGATTTATGATCTGTTTGTACAGAATGTTTTAAAGACCTGAACAGTGTCCTTTTACATTTCTTTGAACAGTGTACTTTTACATTTCTAACTGGGCATGTTTGTGAAGAAAGATTCTAAAAGCAAATTGTCCTTTTACATTTCTTTGAACAGTGTACTTTTACATTTCTAACTGGGCATGTTTGTGAAGAAAGATTCTAAAAGCAAACTGTCTCAGATTCAGCCGATCTGCAGATGATGTCATCATTGGAATGTTGACAGTTGCTATGTGTTACTGTCAGAAGCTGAAAGACAGGAAGGAACTTTAGTAAACAGCTGTTGGTTGATTTTCAAAATATGAAATGAAAATTAGAGCTGGAACAGTTGTGACAGGCTAGTCTGTAAAAGAGCCTGCAGTTGTCAGTTACAGTTGACAGTTAACAGCCAATTGTGAGTTGTTCACAGATGTACTGTGCAGTGGATACCCAAGAACCGTAAGCCCTCCTTTGCTCTGTTGTAATAATTTAGTTTAGATCAGGGACAGTGTTCTGTAGTCAGGATATTATAACTAATCAGTTAGTTCAGTTAGAGTTTTTCTAAATGCTGGATTTCTATCCTACAGTATTGATTTAATTTTCCTGGTGATTGAGTTCTGTTTGTTTATTGGAAATTACTGTTTTATATTTTTAGTCATTTTGCTCAATATTAAATATTTTTATTAACTTACATTGTGGCTGGACAATCAGTGTTTTTCTGTAGTGATTGGAGAGTGCTTATACTTGCCTTGATAACTTCCTGGGTCACTCAGAAAGCCTGGCTGCTTAGGTCATTTGCTACTATTTGTTTTAATATCTAAGTTTCATAATAGGACACCCCTTTAAAGGGTGTGGAGACACTCTGATTGGTGGTAGCATTTGGGGAAGGGGCACAGGTGAAAATCTGAGTCAGGCTTTCCCAGAAGTGATGTTCATCGTGCATACAGCTGCAGTCATAACAGATGGGTTCTCCTGCTGTCAGGCGGGTCCTCGGTCGGGTGAATTCCAAAGTCTAGGTCCGGCGTCGGTTGTCGTCGCTTCTTCACTGACGTCAGTGCGACGGGGGTATAAAGGAACCAGCCGACGCCATTTTCTCCAGTCTTTCTTGCTGCGCGGTGCCCGAAGCAGAAGCAGTTCGCAAGTGCCGGTCGGCCAGCTCCTGAGATTACGAAAATTTGGAAACCGAAATCTTCTTAAAAGCTAAGTACCCGTTAGAAACTTTTCTTGCCTTAGACCGATGTCAGACAAAGTTAATAATTGTATTTCTTGTGGGAAGCAAATACCGCATAAGGATTTCCATTCCCTCTGTATACCTTGTTTAGGCCCAGACCACGATGTCTCGGTCTGTCGCTTTTGTGCTACATTCAACAAACGCACTATTAAGCGTCGGGCGGAGTTTGCCCAGCATTATTTTGGGAAAGCATTTAACTATACTATGTCGTCGGATACTCCGACTCCAGTTTTGTCTAAAAAACGCAAAGACAAGGACCGACACACGAGGTCCGCGGCCTCTACCGACACCACGCCAAAGCCGACTACATGTGGTCCGGTTCTCAGCGAGGTGCCTACGCAGCCCCTGATTACTGACGACACATCTTTGACGGTGTCTCCTGTGCCCGAGGTCGCAGGCTTCTCGGCCCACACCCCAACTACAGATACCGAAGCCACTCTTGGTGTTGAAACTCAGAATGTGGACAGGTCCACCTCCACTCAAGGTGTCTTCAGACCTTCCTCTTCTTTCTCCATCAAGGCTTTCACAAAGTCTAAAGCAACCATGCACTCTGAGACCAGCTACACAGGGCCCATCTCCAGGCCCCATGCCTAAGAAACAGATGCTTAAAATGGCTGAGGATTTAATTACTCTAATCAGAGGTTCTCAGCCAGCCACCTCCGGACAAAAGGCCCAGAGTGGAGGAAGATTCCCCCTCCTCTGATCAGGGCACCATTATTTCAGAGCGTTCTGATGATCAGGAACATTTTTACTCCCCTTTTGAAGACTCTGATGCGGAGGAGTCCATCCCTTCTGTATCTCCCCCTGAGGATTACTCATTTGGGGAAACTTTGCATACCTTAAGGGAACACTTCCACTGGGAAGGCCAGGATTATTCAGATTCCAAGAAAAGGCTCAGGGAATTTCTCTTGTTACCCCAGCACAGGCCTCTGGCTATACCTCCTGTCTTGGACATCTTAGATGATGTTTACTCGGAGGCCTGCCTTAACCCGGACTCTCTACCTCCATCTCCAGTTAAGCCTGACAGGTACTACAGGGTTCCTGACTCACACCAATTTCTATACAAAAGCCATGCTGCTGATCCAGAAACCATCTCACAGTGCCCCAAGGGAGTTAAGGCCTCAATTGCCAAAAATCCATTGCCTTCCGAGAGAGATTCCAGATCCTTAGAAAGGTGGGGAAAAAAGGTATATACCTCGGCTACTTTATCCATGAGGGCCTTAAACTGTCAGTTTCATATGCTAAAATACCAACAGTTTTTGTTATCACAATTGAAAAGTAAAATGTCACAACCTGAACAACCAGACTTGAAGGAGTTGCAGGATTTGATGCATAGTGCAGAACAAGTGGGTAAGCATACCTTACAATGTGGTTTTGATGCTCTAGAGGCCTCATGTAGAGCTGCTGTTACAGGATCAGTCATACGTAGGCATGCCTGGCTCAAGGAACAAGCCTTGCCTGATCATGTCAAAGCTAACTTACTAGACGCCCCTCTTCAAAAAGATGTACTATTTGGTGCTAATGCTGAGGAAGTATTAAGGAAAATGGAGGAAAAGGCTAAATCAATGCAAACTGTGAAAGAATTTCTACACGTTCAACCCCCACGTTTTAGTAGAAATTGGCCTTCCAAAAACTGGTCCTTTCCTGCCACAGACAGACCCCAAAGAGGCAGATACAGGCGCCCGATGGGCAGAGGACAATCCCAAGGATCGTATAGAGGCAGACAATGGCAAGCTCCTACACAAAGAGGTGGTGAGGACAACTCGCAATCTTTCAGAAAGCAAACCCAATGACTTTCCCCTTTGCATGCCAACCAGGTCTCAAATGGCAGCCCCCTTAGGAGGAAAGCTGGCATTATTCTCAAAAAATTGGCATGTTGTCACAAAGGACAAATGGATCCTGGACATTATAAACAGAGGCTACAAGTTCCATTTTCACACCCTTCCAAAAATGAGAGGCATGCCAAACCTGCCACTCAATCAAAGGGCAGAGGCACAAAGGCAAATTTCAGATCTCATAAACATGAAAGCTATTCAAGAGGTACCTACATCGAACAAGGTCAAGGTTTTTATTCCAGGCTATTTCTGGTACCAAGGAAGGGAAAAGATTGGAGACCTATTTTGGATCTATCCATCCTAAACACATTTCTACTTGTACCAAAATTCAAGATGCTCACTCTACAGCAACTTCTTCCCATGCTGGGCAAGGAGTCTTGGCTGGTAACATTGGACCTCAAGGAGGCATACCTGCATGTCCCAATCAGACAAAATTGCAGAAGGTACCTCAGATTTCTTGCAGGTTCAACCCATTATCAATTATCTGCATTGCCCTTTGGCTTATCTACTGCGCCCAGAGTATTCACGAAATGCCTGGCATCAGTAATTGCCTACTGCAGACTTCAAGGGATACAAATATACCCCTATTTGGACGACTGCCTGATCCAAGCGGACAGCAAGCACATTCTTCTGAAACATCTAGCTTATGTAATAATGTTATTGAACTCTCTGGGATACACAGTCAACAAAAAGAAATCAAGACTAATACCCTCTCGGAAGATAATTTTCCTGGGTGCTAATTTGGACACAAACACCCAGATGGCCTACCTCACGCCAGAGAAGCAGGGGCAATTAATTCAATACTTCAGAACACTAGCAAATTGCACCAGGCTGACTGCAAGGAAAATCCTGCAGGCTCTGGGATTCATGGCATCTTGCATCTTACTAATCCCATGTGCAAAGCTGCATATGAGGAAACTACAATGGTACCTGAAAAACATATGGTCTCAACACAGCCACAGTTTGGAAACAACAATACCACTAATTCCATGTCTGCAAAAGGAATTTCTGTGGTGGGCTCAAGCATGTCAAACAAACACAGGTCGTCCATTCAGCAAGCCTCAAGCAAATCAAGTCATCACAACAGACGCCTCGGACTATGCCTGGGGGGCGCACATGACAGACCGGTGCATTCAGGGCAAATGGTCCCAAAAAGAAAAACACCTTCAAATCAATCAAAATGAAATGCTAGCAGTAATAAATGCTATTATAGCTTTCAAGGACCTTCTACAACCAGGTCAACTATTTGTAAGAACGGACAACACCACAGTTATGTGGTACATAAACAAACAGGGAGGAACACATTCTTACCCCCTATGCAGACTGGCCATGTCACTTTGGAACATGGCCATGGACTTACAAATGGAACTACAAGCACAGTACTTGCCAGGCAAGGAAAACACGCTGGCAGACAACCTAAGCAGGAATATGACAGATCCACATGAATGGAAATTGCATCCAAAAGTTTTTATAGAAATAATCCAAGAATGGGGAAGGCCAGACATAGATCTCTTTGCCTCCCACAAGAATCATCAATTGACAAAATTCTGCTCAAGGATCTTCCATCCAAAGGCCTGGAGAGTGGATGCTGTTTCTTTCAGTTGGACATCAATGACAGTTTATGCCTTCCCTCCTCTTCCTCTGCTGCCCAAAGGTCTATTAAAGACCAAAGCAGACAGACCACAGATGATCCTCATTGCTCCGGACTGGCCAAGGCAACACTGGTACCCACTCCTGAGGAGCCTGACGCATTCCCCACCATGGACCCTGCCTCTAATGCCTCTTCTTCTGATTCAGCACAGTTTCAAAATTCTTCACAGCCAGCTAAAAACACTCAATTTAGCCACATGGAAGATTCCTTAGCATCACAACAGACCCTACTCTCCAAGGAGGTGCAGGATGTCATTTTGGAGACCAGAACGCCATCAACTAGAAAAGCTTACTCCGCAAAATGGAAACGTTTTTGTGTCTGGAATGAGAAAAAGGGCCAGGATCCTGGAAAACTGAATTTACCTCAAATACTACAATATTTGGCTGAACTGCTAAGCAGTGGACTTTCTTTCTCCTCCATCAAAATCCATGCCTCAGCCATTTCTGCAGAATACAACACTGATCCACCTTTATTCTCTCATCCTCTCTTAAGACAGTTCCTCAGAGGGGCTAAGAATTTAAGGCCTCCAAGGAAACAACCAATACCTGCTTGGGATCTTAATTTCATTCTGGAAAAACTGACCTTGCCTCCCTTTGAGCCAGCTGCCTCATCAGATTTGCAATATTTGTCATGGAAAACAGCTTTCCTTCTGGCTATCACCTCAGCTCGTAGAGTTTCAGAACTACAGGCTCTCATGGCTGTCCAGCCTTTTATCATCTTCCATCAGGACAGAGTTTCCTTACGAACCAACCCGTCCTTTATGCCTAAAGTGGTATCCAGGGTAGCTTTAAATCAGGCCATACATTTACCTACTTTTTATCCTAATCCTCAAAACAAAGGGAGAGATTACTACATTCCTTGGACATCCACAGACAACTGCGTTATTATTTGGACAGAACAAAGCCTTTCAGAAAATCAGAACAGCTCTTTGTGGCCTATGCGGTAGGAGCTCAAGGGAAGCCAATTTCCAAACAGACAATCTCAAAATGGATAGCCCACTGCATACGCTTTTGCTATTCCTTTCATGGCAAAGCTGTTCCTACAGGCATTAGAACTCATTCCACCAGGGCCACAGCCACCTCTGCAGCCTTCCTCAGAGGAGTTCTTACCAAGGATATTTTGGAAGCAGCCACTTGGAGTTCTGTGCATACCTTCTCCAAGCACTACAACCTACCATTATACTCCAAATCTAGAGCAGGCTTTGCCACTGCAGTCTTGCAGGGCATTCTGGCTCCTCTTAGTTCCACCTAGTGCCTACCACACCTTTCTTAGCTTTGGGATTCTACCCATCTGTTATGACTGCAGCTGTATGCACGATGAACATAGTACAGTTTTGTACCTGCCATAAATGTAGATGTTCGAGTGCTAATACAGCTGCAGTCCAGGTTTCCCTCCCTCCTTCCCCTCTTGGGACAGGCCTATAGGCTAACACATTCTTTTACAACCTGATTGGGATTTTCATTTATGATGTATTTGCTTGCAACTACTGTATTTTGATTATATTGCACTGCATTATCACACAAATTTATGTATTGCCTTCCTTCTGGGGGCACCTGACATCTGGGGCAAGAAAAACTGAAGAAAATGGCGTCAGCTGGTTCCTTTATACCCCTGTCGCACTGACGTCAGGGAAGAAGCGACGACAACCGACGCCAGACCTAGACTTTGGAATTCGGCTGACCGAGGACCCGCCTGACGGCAGGAGAACCCATCTGTTATGACTGCAGCTGTATTAGCACTCGAACATCTACATTTATGGTAGGTACAAAACTGTACTTTTGGATATGTCAGATTTAATTTATTTAAGTGTGAGTATATGAGAGGTCTTAAACTGAGACACATTGCTCTGAAGTGTGTAATAAGGAGTTGCATTAGGGGTGGACAGAAGCATGCAGTCCAGTCACAGGTTATAGAGTATATTCCTGTTGTACTCTGAGGGGAAAATTGTGGAATATTACTCCTGTTTAAGTGACAGTCTCACATTGGAGTAAGTAGTGAAGATTGAAGCTCCTTGGTTACTGAGTCAGGCTAGTAAGGGTCATCACATTATTTGGTGGGAAGTGCAGTGGGATATTATCTGGACACCACAACTAGTATGGCACACAATTCTGTATACACTTTCAGCCAGTAGTAATCTAAACCACTTTAAAACATTGCTGGGTGCTTATAGTGAAGATAAAAAGTTTGCAATGTGAAAATGTTAGTATCAAGCACAATGGATATAAAATGCCTTTTTGTAATGTGTGAAGAGTATGAGTTGATCGTGGACTATGAAATTAGCTAAGCATTTGCAGTTAGTTGATAGTAATAGTACTTTTCTGAAGAAGTGAACCTTTGTGTTGTCATACAGAAATTAAGTAAACATTGCAACTCACCATATTAAATACAAAAGAAAGGATTTTAATATCACTTGTCATTAATGCTGATCCATTTTTGTCAGTATTCTTCATTTATTGGCCTACTTCATGATACTGTCAGTGGACAAATGCATTGCAAAGGAAAACGTCATTGGCTACAGTACACAGTGCCAGATTCAGGAAGATTTCACCGAAGTAAGAGAAATGCCTAAATATCTTTTAATGTTGCTTACTGTTATATGAAATGTATAACAACCCCCCATAAGTCATTTCACTTTGGACTCACAAGGTAACTCCCTCCATTTAGCATATTATCCGTCTTGATAAAAGTTTGCTTTGGGCAAATCACCTTTTTGTACTGTAAGTGTTCTTGGTGTCATTTTCAGCATTTGGGGAAAAATCACTATTCAAGACAGAGACCTGTAGAGCAGCAGTGCTGTTCATGACATGGAATTACTGGTCTTGAATTAGTGATCTGTACGCATTGACAAATATTAAGCAACCATGACAGAGAAAACCCCAAATACATTTACTGTACTGCTCTTATTTCTGACTGCTTGGATATTATGCATGTCTTTGTGGTTTGTACCCAAGGACTAAAGCTTTATGTTTGATACAGAGAGTGCCATTCCATTATATCTCTCAGTGAGAAGGGTGAGTGAGGGGTGAAATGATGGTAAAATGGGAGTATGGCTAGATTTGGTATAAAACCTATTTGACATATACCAATGACAACCAGCATTTGATAAAACAAATGCAAGCATAGCAAAATACTAATAAAGCAAGAACCGTTTAGTGAGAACAGTCACAGAAATGTCTCAGGTGAATTCCTTTTTCAGTGTGTGTGTACGAATATACATTTAAAATACTCTTTTCTTGTATAACAGATTGAACCAGTCAAATTTTAAACACAAACCTTCAATTGATACTATCTGAATTTAAGTGAAGGCTGTACTGAGACTAGAATCTAAACCAGATTACCTCTAGACTTACACCAGCAATATCACGTTATTGATAAATTAAGTAACTTTACATCAGTATCGCCACTGTGAATATTTGCAAAAAGCATTCATGGTGCTTGAAAACTAAAATTGCATGCAGGTTTATAACCACCACTGTTTAGGAGCTGTAAATCTAAGGCATTATGATTCACTTTGTTTTTATGCGACTTGCATACACCTGATATACCCTGTGTTCAGGTTAAAGATAAAAGATCCAAGATACGTATTCCAGGTGTAAGATATTGGCCCACTGCACATCCTTGATTGTCCCATGCCTGTCTTGTTTTGTTTTGAGAACTTTCTGAATGAAAGGAAATGGAGGGAAGGCATGCCTCAAGTTTGGTTCTAATAAGCGTCAAAAACGTGATTTCTAAGCTGAGACGTGAGGGACCTGAAAGGTTTAAGCTGATTGTTGTAGCTGGATAGCAAAGAAGGCTGCTTCTGGAAGACACATTTGAGTGATCTGTTAAAAAGTATATAAACATTTAGATCCTGTTTCCTTTCATGAACCGCAAAGTCATGCTTCTGTTGCTAAAAACATTGGACAGTTGATTATATATACCAGTAGCTTGAGTTGCTAGAATGTAGAGATTGTTTTGCAATCGTATTACCTTTATTGCATTTCCTGTAGAATATGCCAGGGAAGGGGGGGGGGGGGGGTGCAGTGTTAGATGGATATATGTTTCAGCAGAAAAATATCATCGGTTACTTTATTCCATTATATCATTTTTGGGACTTGCCAAATTACGGAACTGATATTAATTATGCAGTTTTGAGTTGCCGTTTTTTCCAACATAAAAACAAAAAGTGGCACAAAAGCAGAATAGAGTACCATTAAAACAAAAAACACTACCTTCTGAACACCAGTTAGCAGAAATAACTAGTCCGTAGGTGTAATCCCAAATTCTTTAATAAATCATAGCAAGTAAAACACAATAGTTTACCGCTTTCTTTCAAACACCTTGAACTTCAGCAGATTTGTTCCAACATGTAATATCTTTAACTTTTCTTACTAGAGCTGCGGTGGTACAGCAGTAGCATTGTCGCCTCACAGCAAGAGGTTCTCCTGTTCGATTGTCGGCTGGAGCGCCTTCCGTGTGGAGTCTGCATGTCCTCCCCATGGTCAAGTGGCATTTAAAGGCATGCAGGTAGGTGCATGGGTGAATGGGTGTGCCTTCTTTGAAGGTTGGCTGTTGTGCTGGCAGCAATGCATAATAAAAAAATCTACTGCCAATCATTAGTGGACCGGAGTTCCACTGTGGTGACCCCTAACCGGGAAAAGCCGAAAGACATTAGTTACTTAATGAGAGTAAAGAGTGTCGTCATCCTTCTATAAACAGTTTTGCCAAGATTTAAACATTTTCAACAATAACTCATTTACAAGAGAAAAGAATTTTTCAAACCAAACACAGATATCAAAATTAAGCATTAAATAAATCCCCCCACACACATACTTTTGCAGCAGTGGTTAAAAAGCATTTTCCAAAGCTCTTGTAAAATATATATATTTTTTCATTATCTATCAACAAATTCCAGCTATCCAAAAATATTCCCGGCTCCCCACTTTTTCTCCTCATCCTGTATTAACTGCTTCACTAAAATTACCAGCTTGTTCATGTTTGGAGCTGATTTCCACATTTTCATTACATTTTCCACCAGTAAACAAATAATCTATGCCAGTTAAGTGAATTTGTCCTTGAGTGAAATAGTTGTAAATAACTTTTTGCATAATGGTTGTCCTATTGTAAATTTTAGCACTTTTCTAGTCAAGGACAGACACTTCATTAGCACTCTTCAAGAAAAATCTTGATGAGTGGATGGGAAATAGGAAATACACCTCGGGGATCACTTCTGTGTCTCTGCTCGACAGTGGCACAGAAAAATAACGTTCTTGGGTGGTGTAAGCCAGGGAACCTTGTTGGCTAGGCTTACGTAGGTCCTTGGGCCGATAGGCTAATACCTACCTATAAACTTGTCTGTGCTAAAGAAAGGCTTTTCCTTTTCCTTCAAACAGGGCAAATGCTGTTAATGCAGTTAAAGATCTGAAACTTTTTGTATGAAAATTAAGTTTACATTACATTTTACATGATGTAAATTATTGTAGTTCTAGAGTTATTTTTAGAAAAGGACGCAAGTTTAATTCTACACTTCATCACACTTTACAGGTCTTCTCAGACATTTGTGAGAATGAAATGCATGAGTTAGCTAAGGTTCCACCTAGCAATAGGCTTTACAATCTCACATTGTCTGAAAAGCAAGCTCTGTCTGAACTTAGGAAAGCTATTGGTTTAAGAATTATAAAAGCTGACCAAGAGAATGGTACCTTTCTTATGGATCATGGTTCCTGACCCAGAAACTCCCCAGACTCTGGAATAGGCTGCCCATACATGTCAAGCAGAGCACCTCTTTGACCTTCTTCAAAAGGAACCGTGACGATTGGATGGGAGATAGGAAATTCACCCCAGGGATCATATCAGTCGCCCTACTAGACAGGGGTCCAGGGAAGTAAATACTGTGGGAAGAAATAGCCAGGGAATTGTTATGGCTAGGTGTGTATAGGCCCTAGGGCCAATAGCCTAGTACCAACCTATGGTGATTTATAGAGTTTTGTCAGGTATGTTAGCAGCACTGTCTATTATGAAGTCACTTCCATTAGTGATATTAATTCTCATTATCATAAGATTGATACTATTTTATTGTGGATATGTTACATCAAGCCCAGATAGACACACACACTTTTTTTTGCAGACGGACTTTTCACAAAATGGCTCGTGTTTTGGCATCCCCAAAATTCACAAAACCCTTGAAGAGGGAAGCTTTCCACCCTTTAGACTTATAGCTGCTGATGGTAGTAAGACAGACCACAGTTCTGTTTTTTGAACTACATTTTGAACTCTTTAGTCCAGAGGTCTGCTTTTTATTTAAAGGACTCCTGGGCTGTATTGGACTTGTTACAGTATTATACTTTTACAGGCCGAGAAAAGTGTATGGTCACCTTAGATGTTGCTTCTTTATACACTAATATTCTGCGAGAGACTGGCATTGATTACCTTTGGGGGGAGCTCAGATGAGCTTGACAGTTTCATTCTCTATTTGAATAGCAGTACTGACTTTCTCTCTTACTATAGGAAGTTTAGGGGTTTCAGTGAATTTCTTACACCTGGAAATTGAAATGGATGTTGAGAATTCTGTATTTCATGGTAACACCTTTCGAAAAGTTGCCTTTACCAACAACTACCTCTCTTCGGATAGTCAACATGTGAGGTTTATGAAGAACAATGTAGTCAGGGGTCAGTTCATCAGATTAAGTTGCTTGGTTAGTAACAGTAAGACATTTGACTTCCAGGTTCTTCATTTTAAACAGCTTTTCAAAGGGAGGGGTTACCAATATTTACTTCTCAACAGACTTATTGATGAGAGTTTCAGGTCCACAAAATTTTCCCCCATTTTGTTGTCAGGCTTAACGGACAAACTTAAAGAAGTAGGTACTGGTTCTCCAGATTTAGGTAGAACAAGAACTTTTCCTTTACCTATATCTTTAGATACTTACGATATCAGAAAATTTACCAGTAAAAATCGGACCATCATACTAGGCAACAGTGATTTACGTTCTGTTATTGGGTCTGAACCTAAGACGCATTTTGATTTTAAAAAAGCTTTTTGAGAACATTCATATTGAAATTGTTACTAGGAACAATAGGTTGCTCTGGTGTAATGCTTGCAAATTTTGCAGGTTCAACAACGAGAGGTCAAACATTGTGTTGAGGCACAATGTGACAGTTTTCAGCCATTTTGCTTTTAGCTCTGATGAAGTTCATGATTAAATTTGAGCAAAAGTGCCTAGCTTAAACTCTGGTCCCAATTTCTTTGTTCTTTGATTACTTTTTTTTTTTTTGGTCCTGCTTCGGCTGATTGTAGTTTCTTCAAGCTCACTTTTTCAGTTTGGGTTTAGCAGCTGCTTTTTCATTTTTTTTTGTCCTTGGGTGACTGTCTGTATTAGAGTAGCAAGGTCTTGCTCAGACAGCATTAAATGTTCACACCCCAAAGCATGTCTCATTCTGCCAACTCCTCTGGACTACATCTCCAACAGGACTTATCTATGTGAAAATCTTTCCTTACTTATGTGGAATGTAAAATCCTTGTTCAAACATATATACATAAAATGTGGAACTTTCTAGATTTTTATGACCTTTCCTGGCAAACTGCATGCTTCTGCCCATTGCTCCTCACATTCAGAGTAAGATTTAAATACTTCTGTGTTATTAACTTTGTTTTCATTTTTAATCATGTAACTGAAGGTTCCTATATGACTTTGAACTCAGATGCCTACTCCTTTTTCAGGACCACAATGTGATTGATTATTCATGAATTAGGGAGAGTGTTCTCCCAGCTTTGGAATTTGCATATCAGTGGATCCCATTTTTGGCTTGCCAGCTCCACTATTACTCCATGCTGTCCAGGTTAGAGCAGGCTGGCCTAAATAAGGAGCATCCCAATTATTTGATAAAACTCCTAACAAACTTTGGGCATGATAATGTGAAGACAGTAGGACATTGGGATTATTGTTATCCTACAGTGGAATCTGTTAAGCGGATCATATTGTCTTCTTGAGATTAAAAAAAAAAAAAAAAAAACACTGTCTTGACTTCCTTCCAGTAGAATTTTATAAAATGTTAACTGATATTTTAGCCACTTATGTCCACAAACGTTATTTATATTTGCAGAATTCCCCAAACCAAGTTGATGAGTATTTTTCTTTAGTGATTTCAAATTATAGGCCAATATCATTATTAAATTTTGATTTATAAATTGTAAAAAAAATCACTGAAAAAGATGTTTCTAAATAATTTTAAGGAAATTGAATCACCTTCCCAGTTTGGGTTTGTTCCTGGAAGATTTCTAGCAATGCCAAGTCAATTAATTTAAGTTTTTACATTGTAAAGCAGAAACAATACAAATAATGTGTTATGTTCTTTAAATACATGAGACTCTTTTGGTTTAATAGGCAGGACTTACCTTTTTCTATATTTTACATTATATGAGTATACCAATTTATATTACAAACATGTTCTTCACTTTAGTTCATCAAACCAGATGTTATTTGTCTATTAATGGTCATGATTCTGAATTAAGTATACAACATTTTGGGGTATGACAAGGTTGCTCATAATTACCCACTTTATTTCTTTTAGCCATTAATCCTGTAATTAATGCTGTTTACCATAGCCTAGTATTCCTGGATCCTGGATTCGCTCCCGTGCATTCAGCACATTGGGCAGAAAGCACTCTTCAGCTGGACAGGTTTTACTGGGTTGGGTTGCTAGCCTGAGGCCCAACCCTCCTCAGAGGGTGCAACACACACTCGCACGCAGACACTCGTACCTAGGGCCAATTTATAGTGTCCAATACACTTACTGCATGTCTTTGGAATGTAGAAGGAAACTGGAGCACACAGAGGAAACCCACACAAATGCAAGGAGGATATGCGGACTCCACACAGAAGGCACCCCACTTGAGAGTTGAACCAGAGAACCTCTTACTGTGAGGCAGCAGCGCTGCCCTCTACACCACAGTGTCATCCAGCCTAGTATTACTTCTTTTTATATTTAAGTTCACTAATTTTAAAATTCTGGCCTATGCATATGATCTGTTGATAGTTATAGAACATGCTGCTCAATCAGTAATACATTTACATTATTAATAGTCATCCAGAAGCTTACAGGTTTTCACATAAATTAGTCTAAATTTAAAATGCTTACACATAATCCAGTTAAAATTCTAGTTAATGTATTTTATGGCTGTTGATACTATAGCATTTTTGGGGTCTATTTTCAATATTCAGCATGAATACTTAGCTGCTACCTAACTGAAAGAAACTTTGTCAGATGGAGCAAGCAGTTAATTTGTTTAACATTAATATATGTTTTCTGTGAAGGATAAAATTCTTTAAAGTGACAGTCAATCCTATCTGGGCCATTTTTATTCAAAAAGTTCTTGATTTAAGAAAGTTAGAACTTTATGGTCAATTTTTTTTCTGGCAGGGCAATTATCCCAGGATTCCTTGAAGTTTGTTAGCTAGTGCATCTGATGATATGGATTATAACATCAAAAACCCAGAAAAATTAATCTTGGGCCAATTTTTTTGTTAACTCTCATGAAAAATTGATAGATCAATTTTTTGAAGTGGTCATGAATTCAGTTTAGCAATCCTATCTGGGCCATTTTTATTCAAAAAGTTCTTGATTTAAGAAAGATAGAGCTTTATGGTCAATTTTTTTTCTGGCAGGGCAATTATCCCAGGATTCCTTGAAATTTGTTAGCTAGTGCATCTGATGATATGGATTATAACATCAAAAACCCAGAAAAATTAATCTTGGGCCAATTGTTTTGTTAACTCTCATGAATGGAATAAATTGATAGATCAATTTTTTTAAGTGGTCATGAATTCAGTTTAGCAATCGAAGTTCTCTACTTGGGGTGAAATAACTAATTTATCTAATACTTAAGAGTTCGAGTTCTGTATGGTGATTTTGAAGAAACTGATGCAAAAGAATAGACAATTTATTTTACATTTATAGTATCCTTGGGTTGAGATACCTCTGTCTTCATGCCACCAACATTTAAATGGAATTCAGATAACAAGGATAAAGTATATAAGTATTTTACCTTTATCTTTTTGTTTTGTTTTTAATCAGTGTATACAAAACTCTAGCCCACAGGATTTATGTGCTATTATAAATAAACTGAATTTGAAATTAAAACAGTACATTCAGTATAATGATTTAACTGCACTTTGAAAGCATTATACTCATAATCCTATTCATACAGGATTTAATTAAATGCAGTAATAAATTTTGTTGAGTCTTACCTAATTCTGCAGTGGTTAGGAAGGCTCTTTCATGAATAAAGTGCTGGCTTGGGAGTGGAGATTTGGGGTCTTAGAAATATCATGGTGGTCTAGAAAAACTTTTCATATCATCTGTTGATTTTAGGTACTGGCGAAATTATTCAATTTTTACTGTTTAGAATTATTCTAATTGTAAGTTTAGCAGCTAAAATCTTGTCAGATCATTAGAACAAGGAGATTTCTGAGCATGAGGAATTTCCTCTGTTACATTGGTCTAACTATTTTAATTACGATTTTCAGTGTGAATACTGGAGCTAACTCAATCTTTTTATAGCTATGGAGTAGATGGGTCGATTGGGTATCGCATTTATATTTTCAACTACTGTTTATTTTTCTTTGCTGTACATCTGCTGATTTATATATTTTTTAAAACAATCTAATAAAAATGACATTTCTAAGGCTCTAAACTAACTACTGTACCAGCATTTCATTGTTCATCCCCCAAGGGCTAGAGTCTGATATTTTAAAATTGATGAGTAGTAGACCCCTGGAGAGGGTGGGTTTGCTAATAGACTAGTCCATCCACAATCCCCTTTTCCCATTTTTGCGTATGGGGTTGGGGTGTTACTTCAGTGACAATCATCTAGAACCAAGATTTACCCCACCGAGTGGCTAGCCCTTCCGCGGTTGTTCTCCCACATCACATGCTCATATGCACATTTATACTTATGGCCAATTTAGAGTGGCCAGTCCACCTACTGCATGTTTTTGGAATGTGGGAGGAAACCAGAGCACCAGGAGGAAACCCTCACGAACACAGGCAGGATGGGCAGAGTCCGTACAAAGGGCACCCCTGCCGAGAATTGAACTGGAAACCTCTTTCTGTAAGGCAACAATGCTATCCACTGTGCAGTTGTGAGACTCCAACTATTTGCAAACAAAAGTAAAAATGTTATCCTCTTTGAGGTATCTGGGTAATTTGTCATCTGTCTTTAAAGAACTGAAATAGCAACATCTCTATTTTTGTCACTCTACATGTTAGGAGCTTATACACAGCTATGCATATGCAATGAGCTATTGCCTGTTTCTTTGGTGAATCTGTTCATAGGTTCATAGGTTCATACTAGGCTATCTGCCCGAGGGCATTTATAAGCCTAGCCATAGTTTTGTGGTTTACGCCACCCCTTAGTTTGGAGAAACTATGCCCATTATTTAGCTGTGCCTCTGTCGAGCAGTGACACTGAGGTAACCCCTGGGGTGTATCTGCGATCTCCCATCCATTGGTCAAGATTCCTCTTGAACAAGGCCAGTGAGGTGCTCTGCCTCACATAAACCGGGATTTTGTTCCACAGCATAGGGAGTCTTTGGGTGATGAATCTATCCCTCCAGCACGTCCTATTAATAACCGTGTCGAGGTTTAAGTCACCCGCCCTTGTGGCTCTGAGGGATCTAGATTTTTTGAGATGAAGCATATTCATCAAATCTGGGTTTGACATGGCCTTGTATGTCAGGCATAGGTCACCTCTGAGTAAGCATGCAACTGAATATAACTGGAGTTCTTTCAGTCGTGCAGCATAAGACAGATTTTGAGACCCTTTATCCTTTTGGTGAGGAACTTTTGTGGCCTCTCCAGCTGCTGCAAGTGTCGGGTCAGATACATTCCAAATGGGGCATTGTACTCTATCATTGGTCTGATGAGTGATGAGTATAGGGAGACTATGACTTCCCTTGATCTAGATGTGAATCCCTTCATGATAAGGTGGGCAATGTAGAAGGTCTTCCTAACTACTTTAGCAATATGAGTGTCGAATGAAAGGCTACTGTCAACCTGGGTTCCCAGGTCCCTAATAACTTCTTCTGTGTTCAGGGGATTGCCACCTATATGGTAGCTAGGGGTAACCTTATTTTTCTCGAAGGGTATGACTATGCATTTCTTGGCATTTAACTTGAGGCCATGGCTCTGGCACCAGTTATCCGTTTCTGTGAGACCCTTCTGAAGGATATCTGTGTCGGATGTGTTCTCAACTACGGCGCCCAGTTTGCAGTCATCTGCGAACTTTGTCAGCCATAACCCTCCTGTGTTTGCTTGTACTTCAGAAAAGTAGATGCCAAACAAGAGTGGGCCCAGGACTGAGCCCTGTGGGACACCACTTGTGACAGGCTTAGAGTCTGATATGGTGCCAGCAACTCTGACCCTGTGGGTTCTGTCACTCAGCCAGTTTGCAACCCATCTTGTAATGTATGGGTTTACATTTAAGTTGATGAGTTTTTCAATGATACCCGAATGGGGTATTGTATCGAAAGCCTTCGCCAGGTCTAGGTAGGCTGTATGGACTGCCTTTCCCTCGTCAATGGCCTTGGTGACTGTTTCAAAAAAGTCAACCAAGTTTAAAAGGCATGATCTGCCTTTGACAAAGCCAAACTGGGTTGGATCCAAAGTCTGCAAATTCCCTATGTCTTTATTTATGAGATCCATTATGATCCTTTCCATGGCTTTGCAGATCAGGCTTGTCAAGCTAATGGGACGGTAATTTCCAGGGTCGGTGGAGGCACCGCCTTTGTGGAGTGGGACCACAGTCGCTGTGCGCCACTCCTGGAGTGCGTATCCGGAGGTGAGACTAAGATTAAACAGCTGTCCTAACTGTGGGTTTAATTCCTCGTTGAGTTCATGGAGCACACAGCCGGGGACACCATCAGGTCCCATGGATGCTGTGTTCTTTGCCTTGGAGAGAGCAGTTCTCACCTGGCGTTGGAGATGTTTTGGGGGCTACAATCATTTGGTATAGATATCTCTTCTTTAGGCGGGGAGGGTGGGGAGAAGTTTGCACTGAACCTGTCAGCCAGTATGTTGGCAATGTCTGTAGGATCAGTAATCTTCACATCATTTTGAACTAATTCTGAGCATATCTGGGAGTTTCCTCCTAGGTTTCTGACATAGCTAAAGAATGCTTTATGGTTGTCTTTAGAGTCCTTAGCTATTTTTTCTCAAAATTAGCTTTGGATGATTTTATGAGAGCTCTTAGCTTTTTACTTATAGTGATCAGCGGTGTCTTACCTTTTAAGGATTTTGCTCTATCTTGTAGTAGCTTTCTCCTTTTATTGTAGAGTTTGTTTATGGCTGGGGACCACCAGACTGGACGCTTGCCTTTGGTACAAAGTGTCTTTGTTTTGCTTGGGATTGCCTGATCCATGCAGCCCTGCAGGTGCTGGTAGAAGGCATTTGTAAGTGATTCAGCGGTTTGAGTAATGTTAACCGCCAGCTCAGGGGCCTTAAAGGAGACCACACTAGACTTTAGAAGTGTGAAGTCGGCTTTCGAGAAGTTCTTTACTGTGGTCTTTTTCATTTCGGTGGGGCGGGATGAGGACCTCCAGCGAGATTAGTTTGTGATCAGATCTCACCAGTGAGGGGTATACTTCTGGCATTGAACATTGTGCTCCCATGTTCGTGATGATGAGATCAAGTATGTTCTCTCCTCTTGTGGGGATGGTGACTAGTTGTTCCATGGCATTTGAGTTTATGAATTCCAGGACCTTTTGGGCTAGAGTGTTTGGGCTTGAGTAGTCTTCCCAGTCTATATTAGGGTAGTTGAAGTCACCTAGTATGAAGGTGTTCGGAGATACATTTATCCCCTCCAGTGTTTTCAGGAAGGCCATGTGAGGTTCCTGAGTTTGCGTGGGTGGCCTGTAACATGCTACAATTTGCATAGCAGTCTTGCCTATGGTTAATTGCACCTGGATGGTTTCCGATGCATCGTGCGATGCCACCAATCTTGAGGTGTGGGTGTCCTTGATGAATATGGATACCCATCCTCCTTTCTTGGTATTGTCCGGGTTTTGTGGCCGGAACGCATGATATGAGGTAAAACCTGATAGTGCTGGGGTGCTCTCAGGAGCCTTGAACCAGGTTTGTCACAGCACAGACATCGATGTTCTCCATACTGAGAAGGGCCTCAAGTGCGTGCATCTTGAGGTTGAGACTCCTGGCCTTGAGCAGCATTACCCTTAGTTTTTTTTCTTTGTTTTGTTCTAGGGTGGTAGGTTTAGAATTTGAGCCTTGCCTAAAAAAGGCACTATGGGGATGGCAAGAGCCTTTGCCAAAATCCGGAATCCCAGGGGTGATAAGTGCAAGCCGTCCCTTGCGAAGCAGCGTGGCTTGTCCAGCATGTCATCCCAGGCAGACAGACATTGGATCCCCCTTGAATGACACCAGAGTTTAAGCCAATTGTTAAAACTGATCATCTTATCTCTGTATTGTGGCATCATTCTTGGTGAAGGTAGGATACTGCTCAAGGTCAGGGTCATACCTGCCTGGGCTACATAATCAGAGAGCTCCTCTATGTCTCTTTTCATGTAGTCCAGGGAGGTACGTCTCAGGTCGTTTACACCAGCGTGGACAATGATTGAGTCGTACTTGTACCTGCTGTTGAGAGACTTGAGTGCATGTGTTATGTGGCGGATTCTAGCACCCGACAGGCAGCTTACTGTGACCTTCTCCTTACTCAGTCTGGTGAGCGGGACGTCAGTGTGTCTGACTATGGAGTCACCAATGACTAGTGTGTCTGGCATAGTGTTTGGCCTTAAGGGCTGTGACTGCTTGACACTCTGACTGTGTGGTCTATGTGATGCAGGTGTTGTGTTCTGAGGTGGTAGTTGTTTGGGTGTTTGCTTTGGTGGCCTCTGCTGTTTTGGTAGATTTTTGATCAGAGCCTCCGAGTATGTCTTTGTGTGTTTATGTGTATGATTTGAGGTTGTGATGGTATTATGTGAGACTGGGTCTATAGTGTGTGTGGTTACCTTCTCCTCCTGTCTGGTCTTGCCAGTCCTATGTTGAGAGAGCTCAGCCTCCAATTTGGCCGAATAGTTGCATCTCTCACATGTATTTGTGTTTTGTGGGAGGAGGAGAGGGTTGTCTGTGTACATGAGGCAATTGTAACATTGCCTCAATACTCCCAGGTTCACCAGCTGAGCAGGAGAGGATATTAGCAACTGATCCCTTGACATGCTAGAAGGAATAGACAGAAAAACTTAAAAAAAGGTTTTGGGGATGTGGGTGACCGAGAAATGGGGTTTGCTTTTTTTGGGGTACTTTCTATAACAAGAGTGCTGTATCGAGGTGATAAGTACTGTAGGAGCAAGTGCTTAGCTATACGGATAGAGAATAGTCTACTTGGGAGTCAAGTAGAGATAATTTATAGCTGGAGGATACACTAAATAGAACAGTAGTACACTTTGAGGAAGGTAGTTTTAAGGGAAAATTTGAAGAGTGAACTTTAGGTAGCCCTAATAGTTTAAATCTGCTTAACCGGCGCTGCCCTAGTGTGCAACGGTAGCAGCTCCATGCTAAATCGCGCTAAAGCACGCTAACGCGTGCTTTATAGCAGGGGGCTGGAAAAAACAGGAAATGACCCAAAATGGCCAACAAATTACAAGTTGCTGCTTCTAACCACTCCTCTGAGGACAAACAAGCAGCTCAGTACTCCCCACTCCCACTGGTGAGTAAAGAAACTACCTCTGGCCACACAAGAAAATGGAGGAACACAGAAACCAAATACAAAGCCCAGGGATCAGCAAAATCTGATCACTGGAACAACTAGCAAGTAAAGTTTAGGAAAGGAGAAATATTTTTTGGGGGTTTTTGTTTTTTTTTTCAAACAGACAGGAAAAAATGCAGTAAATGCTTTGTTTTCGACTAAATTGCTATCAAAGGCTGGTACACTTGAGTGTATTAGCCTGTTAGTTACTTTTAAGCAATACTTTAGCCCACAAGTGCAATCAACAATATAAGCTCACAAACACAGGAAAATAAGGCAATAAAACAGTAATGAAGGCACAAACAGTAGTCGAAAAGCTTAAAAGATCGAAAAATGCAAACAAAAAGTTTTAAAAATACTTATGATCAAGAAAGTTGCTTTTCTGCTCTCTGCTGGCTTAGGAACTCTGCAGGGGACCACAAGGAGCTATGCCAAGTTCTCTAATGCCAGAAAAGCCCGCCAAAGCGTGCTTTATAGCAGGGGGCTGCAAAAATAGGAAATGACCCAAAATGGCCAACAAATTACAAGTTGCTGCTTCTAACCACTCCTCTGAGGACAAACAAGCAGCTCAGTACTCCCCACTCCCACTGGTGAGTAAAGAAACTACCTCTGGCCACACAAGAAAATGGAGGAACACAGAAACCAAATACAAAGCCCAGGGATCAGCAAAATCTGATCACTGGAACAACTAGCAAGTAAAGTTTAGGAAAGGAGAAATATTTTGTTTTGTTTTTTTTTCAAACAGACAGGAAAAATGCAGTAAATGCTTTGTTTTCGACTAAATTGCTATCAAAGGATGGTACACTTGAGTGTATTAGCCTGTTAGTTACTTTTAAGCAATACTTTAGCCCACAAGTGCAATCAACAATATAAGCTCACAAACACAGGAAAATAAGGCAATAAAACAGTAATAAAGGCACAAACAGTAGTCGAAAAGCTTAAAAGATCGAAAAATGCAAACAAAAAGTTTTAAAAATACTTATGATCAAGAAAGTTGCTTTTTCTGCTCTCTGCTGGCTGTTAGTTTATTTTCATGGTAGGATTTGCCTTTAGAAAAAAAAAAACAGTAGTGGGGACAAACGTTGCTCCCAATTACATGTTTCAGTTTGCTGGATATTATGAGAAGTTCATACACTGAGATGCCACCCAGAATTCTTTTTATTTATTCTAGTGAACAAAGGGAGTTCAACAACCTTTTAAGCAGACTCTAGACAATAATATGAGCATTCATTTTGCTGAAACTAACATCCTGATATATGTATGCCCTAGATAATGCATTGCTTTCTTTAACTACATTTTCATAGACATCCTCAAATCAGTTGCACCCCTATGTAAAAAGAAAGTCAAATCCCCTGCTTCCTTGATAGCCATGCAGATAAAGCAAATGATTATAGAAAAATTTGAAAAATCAACAGTGTCATTGTTCCAACAGTATAGATCACTCATAAACAAGATAAAGTGTATTAGTTCTGGTTTAAACACTTGGGCTCCAGGCCAGTTATTTTACATTAAGAAGGTTTTGTGGTCTGCACTCTTGTGGGAGGAGAAGCTAGATTCTACCCTTCTGAGCTGGGAATTTCTGGTTAAAGGCTTACTGTGCCTGCTCATTTGAACTGTTTTTCTGATATTGGTGTGCCTTGTCTGCTGTAGCATAGACTAGATTCAGTCCTGCTGAATCTAGCTTTGTTTGTATAACTTGCACACTAATCCAGGCCATCTTTTTTGGAGAAGGTTCCCCTGCACCCTAGTGGCAGGAATGTGCAGTTAGAATTTGTCAGATTGAAGACTGCTGAAACAGGGCTCGGTTTTGCGTTTTTTTTACTGGTTAATTGGGTAATTTGTTTAAATCAGTTTGCTCGTTTTCTATTGTTATATATAAATCACGTAGCCCAGGCCAGTATGACCCTGACCCTGAGTAGCATCCTGCCCTCACCAAGAATGATGCCACAGTATAAAGAAAAAATGTTCAATTTCAGCAATTGGCTAAGTTTCTGGTGTCATTCAAAGGGGATGACAAGCTCGATAAGCCACGTTGCTTTGCAAGAGATGGCTTGCACCTGTCACCCTTAGGCTTTCGAATACTGGCCAAGGCTTTTGCTGCCCCCCATAGTGCCTTTTTTAGGCAAGGCTCAAAAGACAAACCCACCACCGTAAATAGCACAAGTAACCAAAAACTGAGGGTAATGCTACTCAACGGCAGAAGTCTAAACCTCAAAATGCATGCACTCTAGGCACTCCTCAGTATGGAGAACATCAATATCTGTGCAGTAACAGAAACCTGGTTTAAGGCTCCAGAGAGCACCCCAGCACTACCAGGCTATAACTCATACCATACTTTTCGGCCACAGAACCCAGAACGAAACACAAAAGGTGGGGGTGTATCCATATTCATCAAGGAACCCGGACCGAAACACAAAAGGTGGGGGTGTATCCATATTCATCAAGGATACCCACACCTCCAGATTAGTGGCACAGCACAATGCCCCAGAGATCATCCATGTGCAACTAACAACGGGCAAAACTGTAATTCAAATTGTAGCTTGCTACAGATCACCCACCATGACCCAGGACCCCCATTCCGCATTTCTGGAGACACTGGAAAATATGAAGGTCCTACCAAACACTCTAATATTGGGTGATTTCAGTTACCCAAACATTAACTGGGAGAAATACTCAAGTACTAACTCTGTTGCCCAATGCTTCCTAGAATTTATAAACTCGAATGCCCTGGATCAACTGGTCAACACCCCCACCAGAGGTGACAACATATTGGACCTGGTCATCACCAACATGGGCGACTGGTGTTCTACACCGGAGGTCAAACCCTCGCTGGTTAGATCAGACCATAGACTAATCACTCTGGATATCCACATTCTGCCCCCACCCCCAATCAAGGAAACCACCATGAAAAACTTTTCAAAAGCCAACTTCACATTACTTAAGACCGAGGTGGAAAGGTTCACAGCCCCCATGCTAAAGGACAACTCTGTCCAAGCTGCTGAATCCCTTACAAAGGCACTCTATGAGCACCTGCAAGAATGCATGGATCATGCTATCCCAAGCAAAACCAAGACTCACTCCTCCAAGAAAAGGAAACCAGTCTGGTAGATCCCTGCCAAAAACAAGCTATACAGTAGGAGGAGGAAACTAGTGCAGAAAAGAGTAAAATCCCAAGAAGGAAAGACATCCCTGATCAGTATCAGCAAGAAACTACGATCCCTCATAAAATCAACCAAGGCTAGCTTCGAAAGAAAAATTGCCAAAGACTCCAAAGATAACCACAAAGCGTTCTTTAGGTATGTCAGGACCCTAAGTGGAAACTCTCAGATCTGCTCTGAGTTAGTGCAGAATGGCACAAAATACACTGAACTGACTGATATTGCCAACATACTGGCAGACAGGTTTAGTGCAAACTTCACCCCCCTCTCACCCCCTAAATGGCCCATAACCATACCAGAAGAATGTAGTGCTCTGGCAATCACTGACACACAGGTTAATACAGCCCTATCCAAAGCCAAAAATACAGCTTCAATGGGACCAGACGGTGTCCCAGGCTGCGACTTACATGAGCTCCAAAATGCAGTAACCCCTCACCTAAACATACTGTTCAAACTCAGCCTCTCTACAGGCTACGTACCCATAGAGTGGTGCACAGCAACAGTTATCCCACTCCACAAAGGTGGAGCCACAATGGACCCAAAGAACTATCGATCTATAAGCCTGACTAGCCTGGTCTGCAAGGCTATGGAGTGCATCATCATGAAATTCATTAAGTGAGACATTGGGAACCTTCAAACATTGGACCCCACCCAATTTGGCTTTAAGGGCAGATCATGCCTCCTAAACCTGGTGGACTTCTTTGAGACAGTTACCAAGGCTTTAGATGAGGGAAAGGAGGTCCACACAGCCTACCTAGACCTCACAAAGGCTTTCGACACCAATTCCCATTCTGGTATTATAGACAAGCTCACCAGCCTGAACATAAATCCCTATGTCACGAGATGGCTTGCCAATTGGCTCATGGATAGAACCCACACTGTGTGAGTTGCAGACTCTAGGTCTGACTCTAAACCAGTTACAAGTGGCGTCCCCCAGGGCTCAGTGCTGGGACCCCTTCTGTTCGGTATATACTTCTTGGAGGTACAGGCAAGCACAGGGGGACTATGGCTGACCAAGTTCGCAGACTACTTCAAACTGGGGGCCATAATTGACTCTCCAGCTGATACAGACATCCTCCAGAAGGGTCTCACTGACACGGATACCTGGTGTCAAAATCATGGCCTCAAGCTAAATGCCAAAAAGTGCATAATCATCCCCTTTGGAAAAAACAAAGTACCCACGAACTACCACATGCATGGTAGCCCCCTAAACACAGAAAATGGACTAAAGGATCTGGGGACCCAAGTAGATAGTAATCTCTCCTTTGATAAACATATTGCCAAAGTGGTTAGAAAATCCTTCTATGTGGCCCACCTAATCACAAAAGGGTTCGCATCTAGAGCAAAAGAGGCTATTGTGCCCCTCTACTCATCACTCATCAGACCCATCATAGAGTACAACGCCCCATTTTAGATGTACCTTACAAGACACCTGCAACAGCTGGAAAGACCACAGAAGTTACTTCACCAAGAGGATTACTGGCCTCAAACATATGCCCTATGCAGCCCGACTGAAGAAACTCCAGCTGTACTCAGTTGCATACCGCTTACTCAGAGGTGATCTCTGCCTGACATCTAAGGCCATGTCCAACCCAGAATTGATGGTCATGCTCCACCTAAAAAAGAAACAAATCCCCAAGAGTCACATGCTCTAGGGATCTAAACCTCACCACAACGATAAATAGGATGTGCTGGAGGGATAGATTCCTGTCCCACAGACTCCCCATGCTTTGGAACAGGATTCCAATCTGCATTAGGCAGAGCCCTTCACTAACACTCTTCAAGAGAAACCTTGACGAGTGGATGGGAAACTGAAAATTTACCCCGGGGATCACTGCAGTGGCTCTGCTGGACAGAGGCACAGGGAACTAATAGCTCTGCAGGACCGAGGCACAGGGAACTAATCTAAGGGGGCGGCGAAAGCCAACACATTCTGGCTAGACTTATAGATGCTTACCTATGAACCTATAAAGCACAATACAAAAAGAAAATAAAAAACTACTTTCACAGACTACAGTACTCCAGTCCTAATAACACCAAACTATTCTGGAACAAACACCACTAATATTGTAATCAAACCATAAAGAAGCAGACAACTTGGACCCTCTTTCACATAAGTCAAATGATTTCATTAGCAAAATTAAATGTGTATGTTATACAGGTTGCAATTTACCTATTAAAGCAGAGACCATAAAATCTTCATCACAGAAAAGGAGATAAACTGTGGTCATTTCAACTTTCAGACTGCCTTTACAGATCATATAAAAAAACTACTAAAGAAATTAAAACACACTACCGTTGCCCCATACGATATCTCAACAGAATATTTGACCACAGTAGCCGACACTGCCTCTTATCCAACAGAAATACTTATATAATTAGATAAGCAAATGACATGTATCAGCATTGTGAAAACAGCCATGTATAACCCCTATTCACAAAAGAGCACAAAAATTACAATATATGTAACTTCAGATCTATTGCTGTATTTTCACCTAACTACAAAATTCAAGAAAAAAATGTATTTTATTTATTTTTATTTAACATTTGTTAACCAGGAAAGTCCGACTTGGAACAAACCCAATTTTCAGTGGAGACCCTGGGAGAAACGCTCTAGACAGGTCTTTGTAACTTGTAACCAAATTTTAACTGCAAACTCTCATATCCACCGTGGATATATATGTGAAGCAAAATTATGGATTTCAACAACTCCTGGTGTCACAAGTGGACTGAAACTTAACTTATTTACTTTTTTTGTAGGAAGACATTAACTTCTTCGTGGAAGTACTTATATATGCACGCTATGAAATCATTAAATGAACACTATAACTGGTTAAGGTTCTTAGTTCTTAATACCATCAAAGACCCAGAAAACTTAGTCTTAGGCCAGTTTTTTGTAAACTGTTATGAAAGGAATAAATAGTTTTTGAAATGGTGATGAATTTATTTGGCAACTGAAAATTCTGTACCTGGTGGGAAATAACTAATTTATCCAATTCTCAAGATTTCCGTATGACAACTTTTGTATGCAAAGGAATAGACAATTTATTTTAAATTTAAAATAATCTTGGGCTGAGAAATCTCTTGTCTTCTTGTATGTCACCATATAAGTAATGATTTTAGATTTCTAATTAAATTAAGGCAGGATATCTAGTGTTCTTTTTTCTGGCACTTGGTAGAATTAAACGTACAGCATGCATCATCCCAAATATAATTGCACATAATCACAATATCTTTTTTTTGCATTCCTCCTTCCCATCTCCTACTCACAATCTGCTCTCCCTTTTCTTTCTACTAATATGTTTTATTAAATATGCCTTCTTCCTCACTTCATTCTTTCTCTATATCACAAGTGACCTCCTTCACCCACACCAGCGTTTTTTTCCTCTCTCCTCTTTAGTCATGTCTAATGTCATATATTACCCACATTCCTCTCTTACCTCACTTCTTCACATTAGTAACTTCTAATAGCAAAGGTACTGATCTGTGTTTAAACTGTGAAAATGTATTTCATGAAAACAATAGTGCTGTAGTAATGGGCATACACAGGTTTCTCACTGCTTATTGAATGATATCCTTTCTTATTCTTGACTTCAACTTGTAAATATATTTTGTTTGTATTGTTTATTTATTTTATTTAACATTTGTTTACCGGGAAAGTCCGACTTGGAACATTCAGCAGAGGCCCAGAGAGAAATGTTCCAGACGCATGTCTTTGGAACGTGGGAGGAAACCAGAGCATCCAGAGGAAACCCCCATGAATGCAGGGAAGACATGCAGACACCACACAGAAGGCACCCCAGCCGAGAATCAAACCGGAAGACCTCTTGCTGTGAGGCGGCATTGCAAACCACTGCACTACTGCGCCATTGTGTGGAGTATTTCTGTCTGGGACTCTGTTGAAAGGGCTTTCAGTTCCGTTGGATTATCCTGGCATAAAAATGGAAATAAAAATGTTAATTTTTAATATTTTGTTTTTATATTAAGGTTAGAAATGCTGAGACCATCTGCATATATAATACATTACTGGCAGCACTTTTGCAGTGTCCGGTAGTGCCCATCCCAAACTTCTGATTAGATCTGTCCTTTATGGGAAGTACCTCAAAGTCAGAATAATTTGTTCTAATGATAATTTCATGATGGTATCCAGTAAAATTACTGACAGGTTGCAATAAAGAGGCTATGCTTAACAGTGCTTATACAAAGAATGTAATAGGACAAAGTATCATTGCTTAGGATAAATCCTCAGAGATGAGGAAAAAATAATCTGAACAGTTAAAGGATGTATGTTTTCTTACAGCTCTTCATCTAATATGCCAACAATTATGTCTGTTAAAAACATTGGTCACTCTTGCTGGTTTACAATGTTTTCTGAGAAATCATTAGCTAGCCTTAAAACTTTCTAATATAGAAATTTGGTCCTTTTCTGGAGTATGTGCTGCCATGGATTCATGTTTAGGTGAACCTGGCATGTATGCGTATAGAAAGTGCTTGGTCTGTCTGGTGGCAGGAACATGTTAGCATTAATGGTCAGCCCTTTGTGCCACTCAGGATTCCAAGGTGAATTATTTGTTCATGATTTACCCTTCTCTGTGGTATTTTCTACATATGGGAGACAAAAGTTTGGATAAGATTGTTTAGGGCATGTGAGGGGCCTTAGGAATAAAAGTGATGACACTTCAGTTGTCTTATTTCATGGGTGTACATGCCTCAAATGGCAAACTGATAACAATTTTGTTAGAAATACTGATTTGTATTTGAATAATAATGAAATTTTAAAGTAAAAGAAGGTATATTTCTTTTTAAAGTATGAAGCTATAGCCCCTGAAGGAATGAATAATAGACTCATAGATTCATCTGTGGTTACTAGGCTAATGACCACTAGGGCCCTTACAAGCCTAGCCATGTACCTCAAACCTTTTGGGTCCCGAGTATCATGGTCATCTGTATGGGGAGGCATGTTAGTAGGGAGGTAACTAATGATTTTTTTTTGGGGGGGGGGGTTAGGATAATAATTTTCTTAATTCATAGAGTCATAATTGCTGGTAAAGTATTTAGTATAACTCCTTTAAAAGCTTTTTGCACTGACTGGGTTTCAGGTAATTGTCTGTGCTTTATAATGGCATTACAATAACAACAGATGCTTCTGGTTTCCATCTAAAAGTGTTTATGAAATAAGTAAGAAATTTATTTTTAGCAATTATTAAATGTTTATGTATAGATAGAGTATTCAGCTAAAGTGGTCACTAGGAGTTTTCAGTATTGAAAGCTGCTTTTGTTTTGATGTCTTCTGAAAAAAGAACATTTATATTAATGTGGAACTTTGTTGCACTAGCTATTTTTTGTCTAGTTATTTAAGTTATCTTTAATAATAAAAAGTCACCACTTTTTACCATGCAGCAAGTGAGATATTGGTTACTGTGGCCATTTGTTCAATGTCCTAGGCTTCTTTTCTGTATACACGGTGGTGGTGCTGCGGTAGTGTTGTCGCCTCACAGTAAGACGATATCTGGTTCGACTCTCAGCTAGAGCGTCTTCTGCGTGGAGACATGCATGAATGGGCGTTCCTTCGTTGAAGGTTGTGCGTCAGGGCTGGCATCTCAGTACGTAAAAATCAACTGCCAATTATTAACGGACCGGAGTTCCGCTGTGGCGACCCCTAACCGGGAAAAACTAAAAGACACAACAACTAGGCTTCTTTTCTGTATCTGTGAAAATGTGCTGAAATAATTATTGTATTACAGGCTTAATTAAATTTTTTATCCCTCACCTCTGTGTATGTCTAGACCGGTATTGACAAGAAAGTAATTGTTATAAAAAAACGTATGTGCGTGGAGTGTGGTAATAATGCTCTGATAGCCAGAAAAAGGCAAATTGGTTAAGTACTGCTATAGGGGGAGATCTGATCTTAAGAAATGTTAAGTACCCCCTGCTTAACTTGTTAAGGAGTGGTCTTATGCTTGGCAGTTAAATCTGCCAGTGTTGACCAGCAAACATCAGCCCTGCTATCTTTGCCAGTAATGGCTCCTCTCAGAAACTTAGAAAGTTGCTAGAATAACAGGATTTGTGTTTGCCTGCTGTCATTTTCTGAAGGATGCAAAGTCTGAAACGCAAATGTATGTCTTTATTTAGTGACTTCATTTCTCAGTGATTTGCCAGAAAACCACAAATTATATGAGGAATAAGCCAAAAGTATGAGGTGGAAATCTAAAAAAGTTTAAAGGTATGTAAAGTGAGTGCAAATGTAGGCGATTGAGTTTTACTGTCTTTCTGCTTGCTAAGTCCATTATGACTTTGAAAGCTGGCAAAACATTTAGCTCTTTTTTCTGTAACGAGTAGCACTTGGAACAGATAAAGCTCTGTGCAGTGCAACGAATTATGATTGGGTCTCTATTTATTCTTGACATGGATGCCAAGATTGAATTGAGGCTTCACTCTCCATGTGAATTGCTCTTCTATATTATAACAAGTTCTAAGTGATGAGGAGAGTTTGGTTAGTTAGCAAGTTTGAAATTATGTATGCAGTTTTAGCTCTATCAACGTGTCTTAAATATTTTTGATGAAAACTATAATACTTTATGCTTATTTACTTTTTATGATTTTTGTCTGACAATCTGCCATTTATTTTTTTCCTTGTGTGCTTTTGTGGCAGTTAAAATAATATTTTCCAGCAAATCAGGATTTGTTATGATAATTTAAGGTTTTAATCTAGCCAGTGTATATTTACTACTTTTTAACTTTGGCAGAATGATGCTGGTGAAAAAATTAAATTTTTGATGAAAATAAAATAATAGAAGAGAAAAATGTATTTGGGGATTCTCCTATTCAGAGGGTGGCACAGAAGATGCCAAGTTTGAGAACGAGTAACAGTTAAGCAGCATCAGTTTTCTATAACTTCGTCATCGTTTACTGTCATTGATATTCCCCAGACCAGATCTTTTCTTCTAAATAAGAAGCACAGTGAAGATTTAGACCAAGATGGCTGTGTTCATTTTAAATGTGAAAAATGGGTATTTGCTCAACTATGTTTTAAAATGAAACCTTATTTTTATTTTTGATAAATATTTGTCAGCAATACCCCCACTCACCCTTCAGTAATATATTTAGATAGTCTGAGTGATTACTAAAGTTGATGAGGATAATTACAAGGACTTTTGGATTATAATTATGGTTTATAGTTGAATTATTACTCTGCGCTGCAGTTGATGGATTTTTGGTAGGTTATTTTACCTTTGCCAAACGTGAGGCATGTTTTCCAAGTTTATAGGGGCTGTGTTTTCTGTGACTAATTAATTTTTAGCACAAAACCTTTGATGATGATCTGGAAAATTAGAGTTTTCATGCTTCTAGAGGTCGTTCCCAAAGACCTTACATGACTTCTTATGTATTACAATGTATCATAAAAATATGACTAGCATTTTTCTTACTTTATTTATCTCTAGATTAAGATGACTTGATAACTACTAAAAATGATCCAAGATCAGTTCTTTATTTTTCTAACTTTGTTGCTCTTTGTTCAAAGCTGTGTAATCCCCCAAAGACATTGTATTATGCTAAATTTACAGCTGTGAGAGCTTTGTGTTTTTGCTGTGATTTATCTTTGAAAATGACACTATGGTGCAAGTTCTTTCATTGGCTTAAAAGAGTTCTGAAATTCATAAGCAGTTAAACAGTGCAAGTACTTTATCTCTACACATGTACACATGTTTTGTCACACTGATTATGCTGTCTTAAAGCCCTTTACTATAGTTTAATGTCTGGGTGTACTACTTGGCTGAAGAAAGAATCGTATTCAAAAATGTGTGTAATGAAATTAGTAATCTTCATGCGTTGATAGAGGTTCATTTTGGAAGGGATACTGCTACCCTTTCACATGAGTTAGAGAGCAACAATGAACGAAGAGTGTTTCAATTTATTTTTATCTTATTGTCTACAGATATGAGTATTGACCAGTACCTATCCTTTAAGGGTCTATATTTCAGGACTAGCCACTATGGAAGGGTTTGTCTATGGAATTTTAACAACAACAGATGTTTTGAGGATCAGCTTTGCTAAACTGATTCTTTGGATTTTCTAAAATAGTGCAGCAGGGAAAACCTCCGACTTTCTTCTTACACTTTTCAAACATGCTGCCTTGCATACCTTTTAATTCTTGCTGTAGGGGATAGAATTTCACCATTTCTTTGAATAGCTGGGACAGATAATAGTTATTAATAAATTTGGAGACATGTTACAAAACAACATTTTTAGAAAAGCTTTTGCTTTAGGCATTCTACAAAGACTTTCAGGCCATTCCTTTTCAAGGGAAAAAACCTCCTGTACAAAAGAATGAAGAAAACTGCAAAGTAAAGGGTTATTACTATTCCACGTTCTTTCACATTTAAAAGTAACTAAATAAAAAAAATTAAGACAGGCAAGTGTAGAGGCTTATTCCAAACTTGGCCAGTCTTTATAGGTTTTAAAGGTGATAAAGCTCAGAATGGATACTTTCCCAACATTTTGGCCTTGTATGCCCCAAAGAAATCTAGATAATTATGTTTGATCGTGTAGATTTATGACCAGCAATTTCTAGTAGTCAAACCTCATAGAGAATGTCTTAAGGTTCTTATATGATAAACATGTTCAGTTCACAGGACTTCCGAGATGGCTGCACATTGAGTAACAGCTTAAACTCAGCAGAGAAGGCCAGTAGACTTTTGTGTTTTTGGGTAAATTTTGGTAACTGGGTAAATTTTGGTAACTGGATAGTGAGTGCCTGGATGCCAGGAAAAAAGAAATACAGAGGACCTGGAAAAAAATCAGCTACAAAAAGTGAGGAAGAAACACTGACTGCGGTAAGTTCTGCAGCTGCTCAGCAAAAAGCAATGCAACCTCCAGACATGACTTACAGTAGCCTACTGGAAGAAATAAGACAACTGCACACACCTGGTTAAAATAAATGAAACATTGATAAAATATATCAACACAAACAACAAAAGGCTGGAAAATGGAAGAAGCTTTAAACAGATATTTAGATGAGGTGATAAGGCTGCAAAAATCAGAGTTTGAAATGAAGAAAAGGCTGGCTGTATATGAGACTGCTCAGGAAGAGATGTTTCAAAAACTAATAGAATTGGAGGACAGATCACGTAGGGAAAACCTGAGATTTTCAGCTATACCACAGAAGCTGGAAGGAACAGAAAGCACAAATGAGCAAACAGACTGTTATTCCACAGCAGGAGTTATTTGAAAGGACACATTATGTATATCCTCCAAACTTGGCTATGAGAAAGCAACCCATACCTTTAATAGTAAAGATGCAATCTTACCAGTAGAAGGTATTGATTCTATCAAAACTGTGGCAGAAAAACAAAGTACTAAAAGTGGTAGACACCAGAGAATGATTACTCATTGTACACTAGACAGGAGAAGAGTAAATTTATTCCACTATTCAAGGAATGTCAAGATGCAGTTGTGAGATTCAAACTGCTGTACCCAGCTGTTTTCAGTGTACTTTCCCTTGGAGGCACAAAATCATTTTTTGATGAAGTACGTGCTGAGGAGGGAATATAAAATTTGTCCAAAAAAGTGAGCTGTAAAACAGAAGGAGATTCTCCTTCTTGTTCTTCTGGTAATAAAGACCACAGAGACTGTACCTGCTGTGAAACCTTTTCCAGTCTTTCAAAGGAAAATGGAGCGAAGGAGGGGAGAATGAGAGTTGACTAGAAGAATCGAGAGTACGTTGGAAATGAAACAGAGACAGGATTTGGGAGATGGAGATGAACAGTAATAAAACCAGTAACTTAATGTGGTATTACAATGCAATATATTTGTGAAATATGCCAGAAGAAGAAAATCTGGAAATATTGCACTTTTTCAGAATTCGTTAGACTTGTGGGGGTCTCTAAAGCTTATGCCCTACTTCATGTCATTAACACTTAGAAAATTTGGGTAGGAGAAGAGAGGGGAGAAAATTCACTAAGTAAAGAAATTTTTTTCTTAATAGTACTATTTTTGTGGTATAGTTTTTATTGCTTGCTATAAAGTAAAGCTTTCTCAGTTTCTAAAGTGTAATGGTGATGGTGAACAGGTACTGCTGTTCTTTTTTTTCTTTTCTTTCTCCTTTCTCTCTCTTCTTCTGTTCTAAGAAATGTAGGCACTGTGATGTAAAAAGAAGCCTGTTTAAAGGAGCATGACAAAACAAAAATTAATGTGCTTTTTTCACATTCTTGCATGACGGAGTGTCTGGTTTAAAGACCTTAAATTGATTTAGTAACAAGTTTTAAGAGAAAGCAAATAAATGAAAAATAATATAGAATATTATAAGGCTTTTTTCTAGCAAATGAGTGTATGCTTAGTATCAATTTATAAAACTTTGTTGATGAGCTCAGTCACAATAATTTTCAAAAAAAATCATGAAATCAGGTATCGTTTCAAAGCAACAAGCCTTTTTTCAATTAAAGGCTTGTTGCTTTGTAACACCACATGGGTTTCATGATTTTTGAAAATTATTGTGACTGAGCTAGTCGGTGAAGTTGTAAGACCACTAGTTTCTCTGTTTTTTATTTTTCCTCAACACTCATGTTGATGAGGTTGGAACTACACAGATTCCTGTGCTTGTTCACTTTTTTTCATTTTTGTCCCCTTAGTAGCAGTAAACCGCGATGGTGCAGTAGTTAGCATTGTCACCTCACAGCAAGAGGTTCTCCCATTTGATTGTCGGCTGGAGCGCCTTCTGTGTGGAGTCTGCATGTCCTCCCCGCAATCGAGTGACGTTAGACATGCAGGTAGGTGCGAGCGTGAATGGGCATGCCTTCGTTGAAGGTTGGGCATCAGGCTGGCAACTCTGCCCTATAAAATCAACTGCCAGTCATAAGCAGACCGGAGTTCTGCTGTGGTGACCCCTAACCGGGAAAAGCCAAAAGAAGACTACAAGTAGCAGTTCTGTATCTGGTCCTCATGTCTCCATGGAAACAATCTGATAAAGAGAAATTGGTTACAGTCTGGTGGAGAGTGATTGGTTGGGGTGGGGTACTTCCTGGGAGATAGTTCTCTGAAAGCATTCAGGAGGGATCCCAGCTGAGAGAGCTATAAAGATAAGACAAAGCCAGTTAGCACTTAGTACAAGTACAAGCTGCACCATGGATCTTAGCATGGATAACCTTTCTTTTAGGTTAAATCAAGTCTGAGTGTGGCTGTCACTTTGGGACATTTGTTCCTATAAGGAGGGTAAAACTTCAATATGTGAAGATTATACATAGTTGTATTTGTCAGTTTTAAGTTAATAGGTTTTAGGGCGCTATTTGGGGCTGTTTTTTTAGGGCTTTCAATAAAACGAAACATATTGTAAGATGTGACCTAGGCTGAAATGGATATGACAAAAAAACAACCATATAAAAGTTCAAACTGCCAAACAGTGTATGCGTGTAATACAAAAGCTGGAACCTGACATTTTTAAAAAGGTGTTATACATAAAAGGTGGGAATAATAACTTTGTAATATAATGATGCTTTCCGTAATGTCTTTAAATGTCAATGGTCTCACAGATAAATACAAAAAAGAGAGCAATGAACTATATTAAAAAATGTAGAGTGCAAATAGCTATGTTACAGGAGACGCACTTGAAAAAAACTGAGCATGTGAATTTGATAAAGAAATAACTATGGTTATTCAGTGGAATACCTGGGACAAATGACAAGAGGAATACGTTTATTAATTGCAAGAGGAGCTCCAGTAGTGTTAGAAGAGGATAAAAAAGACAAGAATGGAAAATGTGTAGTGCTAAGGGGCTGTTGGCATGGGAGAAGGATTATGTTGGCATGTAACTGTATTCCACCTTAAACTGCTATAATGGAGCTTAAGAAAATTATGGGAGAGATCAGTTTTCAGCAAGGAATATTAATTATAAGTGGGGACTAGAATTTGATTTGCAGCAGCGAAGATGTGTCTGGGGGGCTCCAGAAGGGAAAGTATAACAAAGGAGGTAGATTTTTGAAAAAAAATTTAAATATTTGACATGGAAGATGTGAATTCAGTAATAAGAGTTTGGGATGACTTTGCATATTATTCCCCAGGATATAAAAACTGGGCTAGGTTTGACAGAATTTACATTTCACAGGAACGTGTATTTAATTGAAGGTCTTGATATGTACCCAACAAGTATTTCAGATCATGCGCCAATAATAACTAAAATAAAAACACAGGCTAATCAAATAAAAATGAGACACTGGCACTTTCCCTCCTATCTGTTGTAAAGAGAGGTATTTAGAGAATGGGTAGTGGAGATTATTCAGGAGCTATTGAAGAAATTTCTTCTAAAGATGTAGCTAGGGAGTGGGATAAAATTAAGATGGAGTTTAAAAATAAGGTGGAAGCAAAAGAAAGGGAGCTATGGTTAAGAAGTAACAAGAATTGTTTAGAGCAGGGGTGTCCAACCTTTTGGCTTGCTGGAGCCGCATTGAGTGAACAGAAATTATCTTGGTACTACATATCAAATATATCATATAGTTAACTCTTTTGCTGCCGTGAGCAACCAAAGTCGACCTCCTGGCTGTACTGTAGGTGCATTTGAACAATGAATAAATGTAATAAATGCCTAATATTTGCCTTAAAATTCTAATTCTCATTCTAATTCTCTAATCTAACAGTTAACTCTAACATCTTAGTTAATATGTAATTTGTTTTCTTACAAATAAACAGATATTCACTACAGCACTAACATTTCTCACTAGGAAAACCACTCAAGCAGTCCAACTACATAAAATGTCAACATTAACCGTCCTACAAAACTAAAATCCACAAAAATAAGCCAACAAATTTGCAATAAGTAAATAATTCACATTACTGACTTAATGAAACAATTCTGAATAAGGTACAAGAGGGTCTCACCCAAACAAATGACTGGTGCCAGAAACATGGCCTCAAGCTAAATGTGAAAAATGCATCATCATCCCCTTTGGGGAGAGTGATGTTCCCACAAATTATCACATTAATGCAATGTTGCAAGCACACAATCAGTTGTGAGGTGCTTGGGCACCCAGGTTGATAGAAGCCTGACTTTTGACCACCATGTTGTCTCCATTGTATGGAAAGCTTTTTGCATGGCCCACCTCATTAGTAAGGGTATCTCATCCAGGGACAAGGAGGTCATAACATCCCTATATTCTTCCTTTATAAGAGCCATTATTGAGTGCATCTCTCCTTTTGACATGTGCCTCAGTAAAATACCATGCCAAAAGAAAGACTACAACCATTTCTGACAAAAAAGGTCTAAGGACTAAGTTCACTTAGTTATCCAAACAGACTAAAATGCTTCTTGCTTTCCTCTGTCTCTCACTGGCCCCTATAAATTTCATCACTGGCTTGTTTTCCAGGCTAAGAAAGATCCTGTCTTAAGAGACTTCCTCACCTCAGAAATAATGGTTATACTTAAAACGCTCACTACAAAGACCACAGCCTTCACTGCAGCATATACAAGCCACTTTGTATGGACAGGTTCTTGATACAAAAACTTCAACTTCTGTAAAAAGCTCCTCTCATTATCAAACAATGTAGTTCAGCAACACTACAACAGGATGGATAGCCATAAATGTACTCCTTGAGTAAGTAGCATAGCCTTCATCAAACCAGATAGAAAATCCAGATGCTAAACTTTCCTAGCTGGATGGCTAAGATCTAATATTGGTTACTCAAGTCTACTTGCCCAGGAAGAGGGGCCTATTTAACTAAGAATTCCATTTGCAAAAATATATTCAGTCGACATATTAAATCTCTCTCTCTGTCTCTCTCTTACACACACACACACACACACACACACACGGAGCCCCTACTTGTAAAATAGGCAACCTCAGTAATCACATGACACACAGTCACTGAATGAAATTGTCTGGAAGTCAAAATATCTGAAAAAAAAAAAATCATAATAGAGATGGATTCATCCATGCAATTTCCCACCACCAAAAGGACCATCAGTAAATCAACAAACTGCTCAACAAAAAGTAAATTAACAAGACATCCATAAACTCTATAAGATCATACTACATACTGGAGTAAACATATAACTTCCCCCCAATCTAAAGCCATTTGACATTCAAGACATTTTAATTTGTGCAGAAGTTATTCACAAACTGACAATTTACTGAGCTGTAATACTGACCTTTGCTTTTGAAAAAAAAAAACAAATTCCCAGACGTTGTCAGTAGCTCAAAGTGCAGAGAGGATTGCTTTTTATTTATTATATATTTATTTATTTTTGGAAAACATCTTTAGAACTGTTAAACTGATTACACACCCAGAAATACAGAAAAGTTATTGTGACAAGTAAACCACAGACTGCTGCAAGAAATCAATCACATTAGCACTCTATGCTTCTGTCCATACAAATGAAGCATACCTGTCAATTCCAAAAGATTTAAAGTAGCTTAATAAGAAGGTTATTTGCAAGGTTACATGGCAGTTTATATTAGAAATAAGGAGAAATATTAAAAAGGCTCTGTTTCTCGTAATTATGCTGAAAAGTCTTCCAAGGTAAATACAACCTTCTGATTTAGTATGGAACCATAACTCTCAAACGTAGAGCAAGAAATCTGGAGAAAGCGAAAAATAAAAGTGGGACACAGGCCCAAAAATAGTTATGCATCACAGACACCATTGAAACAACTGTAGCTGCAAACATTATACATCACTTATAATCTTTCTATCCCATCATTGTCAGTTAAACTTTATATGGCTCATTCAATCCTGCCTTCTTTTGCAACAAAGAAATCCATGCTTAGAAATGACAAATGCATTAAAAATAATAAATAAAACACATTGCATCCACATCCTGCAACTTCCTACCTGCAAACAACCACAGAGCTTTCACTGAAACTAGGGCTGCTTATTTCCCCAGAATAACAGCTCTCCCTAATTAAGTCTAATGGTATACAATCTACCAGAATCTGGACTACCTGAAATAAATTAAATTATGGCCTGCAAACTGCAAGTGCACTTTGTTTAATTAAACTATATTTCTAAGCCCACTTACTGTATTTTTTCAGTAACATCCCAATATCCATTTCCAGGTCACTTTACAAGACATTGGCAGTGGTAGACTTGGCATCCTTCATATCCCTACAGGACCACACTCATACTGCTAGCATTGTCCATTAAATGTAAATATCCATCCATTGCAAATGGCAAGAAGCTGCCTTAAAAAATCTACTTTCCGCATGCCTAGTACCCAGATATCAGGTTTTGAAACAAAGAAACATATTCTCCACAGTCCATAAGTCTCTGCCTTTAATAATCATCATCTACTGCTGCAGCCCTCCCAAGACATAAACACACACACACACACACACACACACACACACACACACACACACTAAAACCCCCAATATTTAAAAAATGACATTGTGCCCACCTGATTTGCCAGTTTGTTTGTCAGGAAAAAAATAAATATATATATATATATATATATATATATATATATATATATATATATATATACACACACATACATATACAACTTTATATGCTACAGTCCCACAAAGTCAATCCACTACTGACCCATTAACCCTATGCTAGTGTTTCATTCTTACTCCCTGAAACTGCATTACTTTGGATGACTACTTTTATGTCCTAAGCAAAAGACACAAATTGGAAGATGAGGCAAAAATCCAAACATTCTTTGAAAATCCATACAGTTGAGAGGTATGATTTCATATTCAATACAATACTCTCTCTGTCAGTGTACTTTTAATGTACGATATATTTGTGAACTAACTTATGTGTGTTCAGTAGGTAGATTAATCGTAGTTAGCCTCTTTGTGCATGTGCCTCTCTCCGTCTCTCTGTTATGTACACATACACGCGCGTACGCACACACACACTCTTCTACTTTCACATGCAGAAACATTCTGCTTTCATGAATGCACTCACTCACTCTGTACTTAACTGTTAACAGAGGTAAGTGCTGTCCCATTCAAAGACAACGGCGTCAAATTCATACAAGAGTCCCTCTTCAGCGAGAACACACACACACTGATTCTTTGTCGTGAAATAATGGTGCAAACACACAGATCCTTCTTTGGCACAAAAAAAATCGAAACTAGAAGGGTGCTTTTGTGCATGCACACACTGATGTTAGAGTTACAGGTCACAGGTGCAAAAAAACACAAAACAAAAAAGTGTTTTGGGGCATACGTACATCAATATTGCAGTTAGAGGTCATGGGCTGCATGGAGGAGCTCTGAGGGCTGCATGCGCCCCGCAGGCTGGACACTTCTGGTTTGGAGGGACTGACGAATTAAAGTATTGCAGAATAGGGAAACTCTCACAGAACAAGAGGAGGATCAACACAGAATGCTAAGCAGAAAATAAGGGATTATTTCAGTAACGTGTATGAGTTTATAAAGATTGCTTTTAAGCAACTGTTTTTTGATAATACTAGAGCACAAAAACTTTTAGCACAACAACTCAGGAAACAGAAAGTAGGGCTGTCGCCAAGCTTATCGAGCCTATAACAAAGAAGGTGGCAAAAATCCTGTACAGGTATTAGAAATATTTTGGATTAATTCCATAAACGTCTGTATAAAGCAGAGAAATATGGAAATCAAGAAAAGATACAAATGGAGATGTTTATGGAAGAATTAAATATGCCAACGTTGGAGGTAGATGAGGCTCAATTACTGTTCTGATAGGAGATGAGATAAAAATTGTGATGCATAATCAATCTACAGGAAAGTCCACAAGATTAGATAGTATTTTTGTGGAAGTTTGGAAGCTAGAAGTGAAAAAAATTGATAAAGATCTGGAAGGTTTAAGTGGAGAAGTACCATCACCTGGAAGACTGCAGTGATAGCTGTAATACCTAAAGAGGGTAAATATCCATCAGACCCAGCTTCATACAGGCCCATTTCAATCCTAAACCATGATTATAAAGTGCTCTTGTCTGTAATGGCTAAAAGAATAGCAAAAGTAATGAAAATATTGATAGATATGGATCAGTTTGGTTTTATGGAGGGGAGGCAAACATTTGACAACATTAACAGAACATTGATGATCCAGAGGGAAGCAGAATGTAAGAAAATACCATTGGTGTTGGTTGATTGATTAATTTCCCGTGCTGCCCTGTAGGTGCTGCCTTGCTTGGAGCTATGAATCCTGCACTTTGGTTCTGTCGTATAGTACGTGACCTCTTGGTACGGAAACCACAGCATACCAATACTGTGGCACTTGGATCACTTTTTCATTGTACTGTGGGAGTGCTGTGGAATCTAGGTTTTCATGTTATATTTCCTGTCAGTATCCAGCAACAAAAACCTTGCAAAGATAATGGTGCATACATTTAACACTTTTGCACTAGCAGCATTACATTGTAATAATAAATGTCAGTATGCTATAAGGCATTATTATTATGGGACAGTATAGAATTTGCAAAACATGCACACAGCCGTGCCTCTCAGCTGTCCATATTTTCTCAGTATGTCCATATTTTTCCCTCATATTTTTGGTCTGTTCATATTAAACTTGGTGGTGTCTGGCAAATCATTGGGATGATCTGAGGACTAACATCACTAAATGTTGACATGGATTTGTTTTTCAGACTTCAAATCCTTCAGAAAATGTATGTTGACACAGACTGTTACTCTAGCAACTTTCTAAGTGTATAAGAACAATACTTAAAATCTGTCCCTGTTTTGGGCATTCATCCCCCCATTTTGTCAAGCTTTGTCCAGATTTCTTGCACTAAGAGATTGAGAAGTATACACACAGCACTATACCATTCTAGAAACGCGTGAGGCAAAAAAGTAAAGGAATTACCTAGAAAACGTGGTTTTATGGGCTGTGTAGATTTCCACAGATAACCATTTTGTGAATCAGGAAAAAAAAGCATTATAGCTTGAAATAGGGAAGTAGAGCATTAAAATCGTAACTGTGTCACTGTTCCTTTGAACACAGTATCCACTTGCTCTAGAGTATTATCTCTCAGACTTTCAGTATGTATAGCAGTTATCCACCGCTGTCACACATTCAGTATTAGGAATCAGATGTGCTGTTCACAATGTCATGGCTTATTGCTGTGTTAAACAGTTTTAGTGTAATACAGATTGAGTTAATTAAGTAAATGTTTCTCAGTCTGTTAACTCAGAAAAGGAAACTTGCTCAATACCTTATTGTTATCTATATCAGTTCAATTATGCTGACTGCAGCATTGTCATCTGACTTTACAGTTCATTGTGGATTGTCAGTGTGTTAAATAATATTGTATATAAACCAAGTATTTCTATTTATAGGGTTGTTTTAAGCTTACATAAGTTACACTTCACCTTTTCAGGACTTTTAAAATGTATATAATAACAAACATATATAACACTGCTACAAGTTGTATAATAATTTTTAATAATCTACCCTACGTAAACCAGAGAAACAGTATCCAAACATAAATTATACAAGCTAACTAACATACAAGTTTTCATCTTGTTTTTGTGTTGCTTACACTTAGAAAAGAAAAAAAAGAGAAGGTTTTAACACAAGAAGGAATGTTTAAAGATTTGCTTATAGTAAACACGCATTATAAAATTCATAAGTACAGCAATGTAGCCTATATTTAAGCATAACTGTAAGACAATTTCTCTGGTTAAAGATGATTCATATCAACCTGTATGATTTCTTGATATGTTATTGGGATTCGTAATTCTTGTCAACCTTAGTAGACTGAATTTAAAATATGTCAGACTGGTTAATAACGATAAGTTTACTATTATAATTATCCTATAGAATGATAACCCACTTTCTGACTAACAAGTAATGACTTGCCAGGGTCTATGTATAGTGCCTGTGATAGGGAGAGGGATACTTTGATGCTTTGTCATCTTAAGTGTAGGAGTTATAATACTGCATGGAAAGAAAAGGGTTAATGGTTCAGGTTTTGATGCTACAATGTTTCTTATGTTTTTTTTCTTATTTGCCTCAAGTATATTAGTCAAGCTAAAAGGAAACTACAACAGTTTTTTTTTATTCACAGCTGTATACAAACAAGAACTTTTATACATTTTTCTGCCAAATGGAATAGAAGTTCAATTAAGTCTACATATAGCAGTATTTAAATATGAAGGTGATCTCTGTTAATGGGTTGAATAATAAATGTAAGAGACTAAGTCTATTTAAATATATTAAAACTATAAACCCACAACTGATATTTCTGCAAGAGACACATTTGTTAACTGAAGGTATTAATTTACTCAGCTTTAATGGTTGCACAGTATTAAGTTCAGCACATAAAATAACAAGAGGGGTAATGATTTTATGGAAAAATTCTGTCATTATGCCAAAAATAATAAGCTCATATCAAGATAAATCTGGGATGCTTTGTATGTCAACTGTCTCAATAAAACTGTATACTTTTATTAACTTTTATTGGATACCTGGCTTGAGTGCAAGTATAGTTAAATGATGGTTAGAAGTACTCTAGCACTCCAAAGGGAACTTGATAATAGCTGGGGATTTCAATTGTATGCTAGACGATAAAGACACTGACTATATATACCAGAAGGAAAAGTGCAACATCAAAAACACTAGCAGAATTTGTTGAACTATATAATCTTAAAGATGTTAATGAATATGCAAAGGTTCTCTGCATTATACATTTTTTTCACATAGGTATAACACACAAAAATAGATAGAGTATATATATGGGAAATACTTTCTTAGCAATGTTAAAGTAATCTCTTGTCCATTAACAGACCACAATGCGATTACTTTTGAAGGTGAAGTTCATAACAGACATTCACTAGAATACCATCTTGTAAGACAAATCTAAAAGAGTTGAAATAATTTTATATAAAAGAATTACAACAATTTCCTGAATTAAACATAAATGAAGACACTTTGGAAATCTATATGTGGGATGCATTAAAAGCATACATATATGGAAGAACATTAACTTGGTACAAACATAAAAGGAAGCAATGGGACAAGCAATTAACTGAACTTCAAAAGGAAATAGATATTATTAAACTTAATATACAAAAAGGACATAGTCAATTAACTAATGATTTAGCAATAAAAAATAAAGAATATACCGAAACATTATATCATAAAATAATGATAGAATTAGAAAAATATCTAACTTATTTCTTATTCAGTGAGGCTGAAGAATCAAAGGAAAATAGCAAATAGAACTAAGAAAGTTTTTAAAATTAATCAAATAAAAGAAATGTATAATCCCAACATTAATAAGAACATCTCAGACTTAAACAGCATTCTAGAAATATTTCAGTCACACTATCAAACAATTAATACTAGCAATATAATGATGAAATTGAAAGAAACAATTAGAAACTTCCTTCAGACTAATATAAACCTCAGGATACAGGAACAGCAGAGTAGACGCACTGACAAGCAGATAACAATGTCAGAGTTGCAGAATCAAATAAAAAAACAGAAACCCAATAAAGCACTAGGAAATGACAACATAACATCAGAAATGTATACGTTATTGCCCAAAGAAGCTAAACGGTTATTGTTTAAGGTTTTTTACCAGGTTAAACAAGGAATATTCGTTCCACCTTTTTGGAAATAGCTTAATCTCACCTATTCGGAAATCTGAAAATAATGCCTCAGAATGTTCTTCTGCATTTCATTGTTAAATATAGATTACAAAATGTTTATAGCAATACATACAGAGAGAGAATTAAACATGTATTACCATTATTAATTGATCACAACCAGACCGGTTTCATAAAAGATAGAAACACCTACAATAATATTAAAATCATTTTTGTCTTGATAGATTATGTTGCTTTAAATAAGAGAGACATGAGTGCCTTTGATTCACTAGATTGGAATTATTTATTGGTGGTACTAGAAGAATATGTTTTTTCACAACAATTCATATTTTTATTTATTGGTGGTACTAGAAGAATATGTTTTTCCACAACAATTCATATTCTTAACTAAAACACTATCTGAAAATTCTCTGGCCTATGTTAAGATTGGGTCATGTCTCTCTGCTTCTATAACTATTAGAAAAGGAACTAAGCAAGTGTGCCCACCTTCACCTTTACTGTTCGCATTAGGAATTGAGCCTTTTGCTAACTATGTTAGAATGAATGCAAATATTAAAGGCATAGTAACTGGGAATAACGTAGAAATGAAAATACAATTATTTGCTGATGACATCCTGTTGACAATATCTGATAATGATAAATCATTAACTGAATTTTTCCAAACAATGAACTTCTTTCTGACTATTTCTGGTCTTGTATTTAATGAAATCAAAACTAAAATGCTATTAATTAACTCAAATAAAAGGGAATTAAATAATGATTTTAAATACTTAGCACCTGATAATAAAATTAAATACCTAGGAATTTTACTAAAAACACTAGAGAAACAATAAATATTAACTATATTCAAATAAAATCATTAATGCAGAAATGGAATAAGATGTTTTATACAATGGAAGATAGGTTGTATATAATTAAATCAATAATTTTTCCAAAATTGTTATTATATACAATCCTTTTCCATCCCTCCTACTAAGAAAATGATATAGCAATACAGTAAAATGATGCTGAATTTCCTTTGGTTTAACAATAAGCCTAGAATCGTACTTAACCATTTAAAAGGTTGGGAGAAGAGTGGAATTAATCTACCAGATATAGAGATTTATTCATTGGAATCTGTTAATAAAACAGTTACTCTATGGCTGAACTCAACCTATACAGCCAAATGGAAATTAATTTGTGAATCTGTATGTGATATTAGTAATTCAGCCCAAAAACAATATAAATCCAATCATCATAATCTTTCGGCTGTTCCCATCAGGGGTCGCCACAGCGGTTCATCTATTTCCATTTCTTCTTGTCCTCTGCATCTTGCTCTGTCACACCAACCACCTGCATGTCCTCTCTCACCACATCCATAAAGCCTATCTTAGGCCTTCCTCTTTTCCTGTTACCTGGTAGCTTCATCCTTAGCATCTTTTTCCCAATATACTCAGCATCCCTCCTCAACACATGTCCAGACCAGCGTAATCTTGCCTCTCTGCCTTTGTCTCCAAACCTTCCAACCTGGGCTAACCGTCTAATATACTTATTCCTAATCCTGTCCACCCTTGTCACACCCAGTGCAAATCATAACATCTTTAACTCTGCCACATCCAGCTCTAACTCCTGCCTTTTTGTCAATGCCACTGTCTCCAACCCATATACCACAGCTGGTCTCACTACCCTCTTGTAGACCTTCCCTTTCACTCAAGTGTTTTATAATATGATGAGAGATATTATATTTAGTAAAAGTATAAAAATGTTTATAATTGTTACTGAAACAATAATACTGTTTAGAAAATATATAAACATGAACCCAGATATAAAGACATGCTTTTTTATATTACATCCTATAGCTTGTACACAAGAACGTATAACTACCTTTGATTCAAATGTAATTAAAGAGCTTAAAGAAAAAGAAGTGATTTATTGGTATCAAATGCTCAATGGCAATACATTACACACACTAGATCAAATCAAAAGGAAATTAGAGTTAGATGAAAAACTGTGATTACCAATACAACAAATAAGGCAGTACGTCACAAATAGGCTGGAATTGATTACACCAACTTTTAAAAATCAAATTCCTAAGTTCATAGATCTTGTGATAATTTTAATAAATAATAATTATGAAGGACAAGGATATCTATCCAAAATTCATAAGACATTTAAAGAAACAAAGATATACAAATAATAATTATTGAAATTATTATAATCGGGTAAATCGAAAGGATCCTGATAAAATGAAAAAGAAATGATACTTTTATCACCAAGCCTTACCACCAAGTCAGATCAGTGGAAACTATATGCATGGAAATTCCTACATAGATCCTTTCTAACCCCTCATAGATTAGAACTAATATATAAGAAACATATTGATTGTTGGATATGTAAAACGTATACAAAAACAGATTGAGAACAGATTATCTGATATGGTTAATCCTCATACATTCCTTACGCATGGGTATGGGTTCCGAGCTCGGAACTGAGCCGGCCATTTTCCAAGCTTGCGTCAGCTTCAAACTCTCAAGCTAAAGTCTTACCCACAATACCCCTCTCCCTGTTACCTCAGATTTTGTTTGCCATGTTGCCATTCAGTCGTGTCAAGCTACTTCTCTTGAGCTAAGTACAGTCAATTGTTGTTTAATAGTTTTAAAGATTACTTTCCTGTCAGGAAAGTTCATATTTTATTGTCTCCTTATCGCATTTAGCGTTCATAATTTCTTCAGGTTTTTCTACTTCTTTCTTTACCATTTTTACAGTGAGGTATTCTCTATTTACCATCGTTGGTAATCCTTTTCCATTTTCTTTCATACCTTCGGGTACTCTCTTGTACCATTTCTAATAATTTGCTGTTATGGCAGATAAGAAAGGTAGTCCAGGGTTTAAGTGGTGTTCTGATTGTGGGCACAAACTGCCTACTTCTGATGCACACTCTTTGTGTGTTTATTGTTTGGGAGCTTCCCATTTGTCTGTTGACCCACCCTGTACTATTTGTGAGAACTTTTGTAATAGAACCTTGTTGGAAAGGAAAAACAAGCTGATACTGAAGGGACTTCTAAAATCTCCCTTTTCAGAGGCTATTTCTGGGTCGGAGCCCTCAACTCCTCTAGAGCCCATAAGAAAACCTTGGATGTTCCTACTAAGGCTAAATCTTTGCCGCCTTCTCCGGCTGGGGACTCCTGACAACCAAAACCTAAAAAGGTTAATGTTTCAGCTCCGGAGCTCACTCAGTCAGCCCCAGTGCTTTCGGTGCATAGACCTTTGGCTCCATTAGTGATTTCGGCTCCGTCTTCTCCCGCAGCCTTCTATATATCAGCACCAAGGGGCTCCTCGGTTCAGACCATTGCCACTGTATCGGCACCGACTTTTCAGTTGGCGCAGACCTTGACCAAGTCGGCTCCGAGATCTTCCTCGGAACCAACTCCTTTATTGTTGACTCCAGTTTTGTCAGTGCAGACCATGACCTCGGCACTGATGACTTCTTCAGTGCAGACAGCAGTAGTCCAGTCTCTCTTGGCACTGTTGTCCTCGGTGTGGTCAGATGAGATGGGCACCAAGTCTGCCTCTTCTGTGGACAGGCCTGTTTCTCCCTCAGTCTCCGTGAGGTCCACTAGAAGCCTTTCCGAACGTGATGTGTTGCGTCTTGTGGACCAGGTACTCTTGGCCAGAGGTATCCCACTCCTCAGGAACTATCCTTCCTTGGGAAGTGATCACCCATCTCCATAGACCCCTTCTTATTCTCCTCCTTCATTGCCTTTGAAGTCCATGGATATAGCACAGTCGTCTCCTTCTGCGGTTCCCTTTATGGATCTCACTAAGGAACCGCAGTTGCCTTCGTGGCAAGAAAGTTTTGCTACAACCCAGGATGTCAGTTGTGACATGCATAGTTTGCTGCTCCACAGCCACCCAGGGACTCCGGGTCGGCAGGCTGAGCCACTTAGGGGAGGGGTGACCCCTGTCTTAGACATGCAGTCCTCTTCGGGTGGACCAGCCTTCCAACTGATGGAGAAGGCTTTCGCTGCTGCTGGCAATACCGGACTGTCTGTACCTCTGCCCTCCTCTGGTACACTGGTTTCACAAGTCGCACCTAGCGGACACCAGGTGCAAGGGCCGCAGGACATATTCCCTCAGGAATCCCCTTTTCCGCTGTCTTCTCCAGCTCCTCCCGCTGAGGAGGTTCACCGGAAAAGTTTGTGTAAGAGGAAGCACATGGACTCCACAAAGGAGTCCCTCACCGAAGACACAGATTTCGATGAGGGGGAAGGATCCCTTGCGTCACCCTCTGAGGTATCCTTTGGTGATATCCTCGAAGTCCTGAAACACAGAGGTGACTGGCAGTCCTCTAATCCGACCTCTGAGGAATCTGTGTTCCTGCAGGCTTTTCACACCCGGCCCCTACCTCCTGGGTTACTCCACCTGCCGATGAACTTGTCCGGCTCATCGTGCAGTGTGCTTGGAAGGCTCCTGATACTGTCAAAGCTATTCCCTGAAGGCCAGATAAGATCTTGTCCCCTCCTGCTTCGGATCCCCATTGGTCCAAAGGTCTTCCTGTGGATGCTTTGGTGGTGGCAGCCGCAACAAAAAAGGATCTGGCAGAAGAAGAAAGCCAGACTGTCCATCCACCTAACAAAAAATCCCAGGCCCTGGACAGGATAGGGAAGCGTACCTTTGCTTCAGCAACCTTTGCTATCAGATCCCTGAATTATATGGCACATTTTACCAGGCTTCAACGGGATCTGGTTTCTGAGCTGTCTGAAACCTTGGCTGGTGCCATGTCTGATGAGGTCCGTGACAAAGTGGCCTCTCAGCTGGCCACCATTGAATCTATATCTAACTCCTCTATGCGACTGATATCTCACGCATCAGAAGGAGCAGCTAGAGCAGCGGGTTCAGCTGTGGTCTTGAGACGACACGCCTGGATGCGCTTGTGCAACTTTGCGGAACCCTTTAAGTCTTCTTTTCTTAATGCCCCCATTGAGGCCTCCTCATTGTTTGGGCCCAAAGTTAAAAGCACACTGGCCAGATGTGATCAGGACAGTAAGACCCTTTCTGCCGTAGGTGTCCATTATTCTTCCCCTCAACGTGCTTTCTCCTGAAGCCAAAAGAGTGGGAAGATATGATTCAAGAAATCTCAGGGTCCTTTCCGTGACACACAGGCCAAGTTCTCCCCCAGAGGCGGAGGGAAACTCACAGGGAAGATGCTCCTTTTGGGGCAGAGGGGGTCTGCATAACCAGGGTTCCAGGCATTCTTTCCCTGGTCAATCCTTCCAGTGCTCCTGAAGAGCAGCCCAACTACTTTCCTCTGGAGATGGTTGGGGGAAGTTTCTCCTTGTACCCTTCTGCCTGGCTAACCATCACCACCGATTCCTGGATACAAAGGATTATAACCAGAGGTTATCACATCCCCTTCGATCTTTGTCCTGTCCCTTCAAAAAATCTTCCAGACATTCCACCCAGTCAAAGGAAAGAAGCAGCACTAGAGATAGAAAAGCTGCTAAGAGAGTCATCCAAATAGTCCCTCCAGACCAGATAGGATCCAGATTCTACTCAAGACTATTTTTGGTGCCAAAGAAAACCGGGGACTGGAGACCAATTTTGGATCTCAGTGTATTGAACAAGTTTGTGAGAGTACAAAAATTCTGGATGGTCACAATACAGTCTAGCCTCCCGCTTTTGGAAAATGACGATTGGATGTGCTCTATAGATCTTCAAGATGCGTACTACCACATAAAGTTGGACAGGCCATCAAGAAAATTTCTGTGCTTCCGTGTGGGAGCCAGTCACTACCAGTTCAGAGTACTGCCCTACGGACTTTCTACAGCCCCCAGAGTCTTCACAAAGTCCATGGCAGTTGTCACAGCTCACTTGCAACTTCAAGGATTCCAGATGTTTCTATACCTAGACGACTGGCTCATTTCCGCTCCCACCAGTTATCTACTGGAAAAAGTCCTGGCATACTCTCTCCTCACTGCTCAAAGGCTAGGCATAACCATAAACTGATAAAAATCCAATCTCACCCCATCTCAGTTGGCAGAATTCATAGGGGTTATCTTGGACACAAAAAATTGCAGAGCTGCTATTTCAGAGCATAAAATTCTTAAGGATAAAGCAACAACTAATTCCAATCCTTTCAAAGGAAAAATCCACAGCTCACTCGGTTCTACAGCTGTTGGGTTCCATGGCAGCCTCCATCACCATTGTTCCCCTGGCCAGGTTTCACATGAGGCTTCTGCAATGGCTACTGCCCACCCAATGGTATCCTTTTCAGCATCCTCTTTCAGACATGATTTGAGTAACCAACAGGTGCAAACAGGATTTAAATTGGTGGATGACACACAATCTCTGGGGTGGGGGGGGTTATGTCAGGGACAGACCGTCCAAGGCACTTGGTCCGAACTGGAGGCCCATCTGCATATAAATGTTCTAGAGCTGAGGACGGTGCTTCTGGCGTTGCAAGCATTCCATCCCCTGCTGCCGTCTGGGACAATTGCGATTTAATCAGATAACATGGCGGTGGTCTGGTACATCAACAAGCAAGGTGTAACCAAATCTTACCCCCTTTGTCGAGAGGCCATGAGGATATGGCAATGGGCAATGGCTACCAACCATTTTCTTCTAGCAACGCACATTCCCAGGAGTTCCAACGTAATAGCTGACAGACTCAGCAGGTGCATTCTTCAACCTCACGAGTGGTCCCTGAATCCCTTGATAGCGGCGGAGATCTTCCACTGCTGGGGCCGTCCTTGCTGCGACCTCTTTGCATCCCCGACCAACTACAAATGCAGCAACTACTTCGCCCTGATTCCCCCTCCGGGACAGTCACCCAGGGATGCTCTAGTCCACGATTGGCCCTCTGGTCTTCTTTACGCATTTCCACCCTTTCCCCTCATTCCACAGTTTCTGAAGAAAGCCCGTCGGTTGAAGAGCAAGGTGGTCCTCATAGCACCATATTGGCCTCGACAGATTTGGTTCTCCGTCCTTTGGCCTCACCTACTAGATCAACCATGGATTCTCCATCCAACCCCGGAGTTGATCTCACATCCACAGAACCTGATTCTTTCCAGCTTGAACAGCCTGAAGCTCACGGTGTGGCTATTCCAGTTCCCTTCATTGCCAGGCAGAATGATCTTTCTTTACCAGTACGTGATATTCTCATTGCTTCTCATAAGTCTTCCACTAGAATTACTTATCTGAGCAAGTGGAAAAGATTTACCTGTTGGCTAAAAGATAAACAAGTAGACCCCTTTTCAGCACCAGTGTCAATAATACTAGACGATCTGGCCGACCTGTTTCAATTGGGTCTATCGGCCTCTACCATTAGAGTTCATTTGGCTGCAATTTCTAATTTTCATGAGGGTGTCCAAGATTCCTCTCATGTCCCATAAATTGTGCAAGATCTTCATAAAAGGTGTGAATCATCTGAAGTCTCCTTTTAGAGAACCTATTCAACCATGTGGTTTATCATTAGTTCTACAAGCTCTGACAATGTCACCTTTCGAACCAGCCTCTTCTTGTGACCTCAGGTATTTGTCATGGAAAACCTTGTTTTTGGTCGCCATTACTTCTGCCAGACGTATTTCTGAGCTTCAAGCTTTATGTATCAAGAGTCCATACTTGATTTTTCATAGAGATAGTGTCTCTGAGAACTAATCCGTCATTTCTGCCTAAAGTGATCTCTGAAATGTCCATTAATCAAGCCATTGAATTGCCAGTTTTCTTTCCCAATCATTCAAACAGAGGAGATATTGCCTACATACCCTAGATATACACAGGCAAATCCGTTTTTACTTAAACAGGACTAAACCCTTTCATAAATCTGACCAATTATTTTTGGCCTTTTCTGGACCTAGATTAGGATCTGTTGTTGCTAAGGTCACATTAGCTAGATGGTTGAAGGACTGTGTGACCTTTATTTATACACAGCGTAATATCTTGTTGCCTACTACCATGAAAGCTCATTCAACAAGGTCGGTGGCAACTTCTGCTGCCTTCCATGCCAGAGCTTCCTTACATGACATCTGTGCAGCTGCAACTTGGGCTACCTTCATCAATCATTACAAATTGGATTTGGCCTCCAGGGGAAGAGCATCTTTCAGTTCTATGGTGCTCAGGAATCTTCTTCCATGAGAGCCTCCCAGGAATAGAGGTAGCTGGGGACTCTGTCCCATGCGTAAGGAATGAACTAGGATTAACAATATCAGATAAAGAAGTTATGTCTTACCATAACGTTCCATCTGTATTGTTGATCCTCGTTCAGTCATTACGACCCTCCCTCCTTCCCCCTCCTGTGGTTTCTAGTGGATCTCACCATCCGGTTGTTTGACCAGAGGTAGCCTCTACCTTCTTTGACTTGCAAACTCAATATGAGGTAACAGGGAGAGGGGGATTGTGGGTAAGAGTTTAGCTCGAGAGTTTGAAGCTGACACAAGCTTGGAAAATGGCTGGCTCTGTTCCGAGCTTGGAACTGATACTCATGCGTAATGACTGAACGAGGATCAACAATATAGATTGAACGTTATAGTACGACATAACTTCTTTTTTTTTACTGTCATTCACTGAATAAATATTGGTTTGAAATTATTTCTTTCAGACAATTTTTAATACTTTTCAGTTAACCAAGTCATTAGTTTTGTTTAATGTACCCATACCACAATGTGTCCCAAAAGTAAAATATCCTTTACTGTGGACATTGCTTGCCGTTGCACTTAAAGCCATAACAACTTATTGAAAGAGTAAAGCACCGCCAACTTTTCAAGATTTCAAGAAAATCGCAGTCTTCGTGTCTCGAATAGAAGTAGCAGCCATAAAGAAAAGAACTGATAAGACAACATCATACAGCACTTATTGGCAGAAAATTGATCTGATTAGTCAGCACAGCATCTTAATACAAATTGCATATTGTGTATATGGAAATGTGTTGTTATAGATTCTATACTTAGGAAATTGTATATAGTTTCTTTTGTAAATAGTTGACTAGTTGATTGTTATATTTTATGTTTCACTATTTATGGTTCCATCTATTTGAAGATATGGAAAAAAATTTAATAAAAATTTGAGTAAAAGAAAAAAGACAACAGATCATTAAGAAAATAAGTTAGAGTATTTATTAGAATATTCAAAGTATGCAATGTATTTGTTATAGGCAATTACACTGCACAGTGGGGATTAAGACATAACTAACTATCTAACCGTATCAGTATGTTGGTCATGAACTTTCTGATTAAGAACAATATATGTATTTAGGGATAAAGCCCTGACCACATCCCAGGCAACTTGGGTTTGATTAGTGGCTTGGGCAACTCATGTGGCAGGGAGTGATGGGCATTTGTCAATTACACTCCCTAACTGGAGGCGTGGGTAATATAGGGGAGTTGTTCTTGGACGTAGTTGATCAGCGTTGGAAGCAAAGAAAGTGAATGTGGATAGGGCAGATAAAAGAATATAAATATGTCAAATCAGAAGTCCAGAAGAGTAATCAAATGCAATACAGTAAAATACAAACTCACTCAACATGGCTTTAGTGTAACATGATCTGTGTGTTTTTTTTTTCTTTGAAATATCTAAGTCATTTTTTGATGTAGAATAGGCAAAGGAGGGGATACAAACATTTATCCAACAAAAAGTGAGCCATCAAGCAGAAGAGGACTCTACTTCTCATACGTTCAAAGGTGTGTACCAGGCGAATTTCCTACTAGGGCCTTTTTAAGTGTAGCCATGCACCCCAAATCTATGACAAGTTATGGTACCCTTGATAAGTTTAATCTATGGCTTCAGAGATGAAACATTTACAAGCAGGGTCCTGGAAGATGAAATATTTAAAGGCTGCCTGTGTCCATTAGAGACATGGGTGCTAAACCAGGGATAAATTTCCTGTTCCCCATCCATTTGTCCAAGTTACATTTGAATTGGATTAGGGAGGAACTCTGTTTCACATGGATGGGGGGCCTGTTCCATAGACAGAGAAGTCTCTTGGATACATACCTGTCTGTCCCTCAGGTTCCATTTATATCACAGGCAGGGTTTAAGTCTTTAGAATGGGTAATTCAGGTGCTGTTTTTTTTTTTTTTGTGAATATGCAAGAGGTCCGTTAGGGTTGGGTCTGGCAGATCCTTGTATGGTAGGCATAGCTCTCCCCTCAGCAGTCGGTGGGAGACAGAACACTGGGATAGGGCTTTGAGACTGTCTGCATAGGGCATGTTATTTATGCCTTATGTTCTTTTAGTAAGGAACCTCTCTGGGCATTCCAGTTGTTGGATGTGTCTAGTTAGGTACACACCAAAGAGGGCATTATACTCAATAGGTGTGCTGAATACAGTGGAACAAAGGTCTCCTTGGACCTGATGCCATACCTTTGTTTATGAGTTGCACAACATAGAATGATTTCCTCACTATTGTAGACATGTGATGGTCAAAGGCTAGATTACCGTCTATGTATGTCTCCCAAGTCCCTAACTACTGGGTTGACTCTTAGGGGTGTGTTGTCAGTATGAAAGTTTGCCAGGGGGTGGATGACTTCTCAAAGGATACTATTATGCATTTCATGGCATTTAGTTTTATTCCATAGCTCTGACACAAGTTATTTGTCAGTGTCAGCCCTTCCTGGAGAACATTAGTGTTAGTGGGGGATTCTATGATGACTCCTAATTTGCAGTCATCTGGAGATTTGGCCAGCCAGAAGCTCCTGACATTGGCCTTGACTTCAGAGAAGTAAATGCCAAAAAGGAGTAGACCCAGGACCGATCCCTGAGGGATTCCACTTGTGACTGGCCTTTTTGTAGAGATGCACTTCCCAATTCTAACTTCCTGGTCCTGTCTGTAGCCTAGTGGCTATCCACTGGGTGACATAAGGATTTATATCCAACCCCTTAAGTTTATCTACATTACCCGAGTGGAGTATTATGTTAAATGCCTTGGTCAGGTCAAGGTAGGCAGTGTGTACTATTTTGCTCTCATCCATTGCTTTGGTGACATTTTCAAAGAAGTCCACCAGGTTGACTAGACATGATCTGCCCTTGACAAAATAAAATTGGGTTTGGTGCAGTGCTGGAAGTTTCCTATGTCATTACTGATCATTTCCATGATAATTCTTTCCATAACTTTGGCCATGAGACTAGTGAGACATATGGGTCTTTAGGTGGCCCACATTTGTGCAGAGGGATTACTCCTGCTATTCTCCATTAGTGAAGCATGAAGCCTGTTTAGGGTCTACAGTTAAATAATAATTCCAGACAGCCTGACAGGTGAGACATATGGGTCATTAGGTGGCCCACATTTGTGCATAGGGATTGTGTTCTCCATTAGTGAAGCATGAAGCCTGTTTAGGGTCTACAGTTAAATAATAATTCCAGACAGCCTGACAGGTCATGTTTCATGCTATTCAGAAGGCATCCTGGGATATTATCTAGACCCACTGATGCAGTGTTCTTGAACTTAGAGGGAGCATTGAGGACCTGTACTTAGTGATAATATAAGGAGTTATATTTGATGGTATTTCCTAGGGGAAGTCGATGGTGAGAGAGGGATAAAGTTAGAGCTGACTGTCTGCCAGTAGGTTTGCTATACCTACTGGCCCAGTATAGATGGCTCCACTAGCAATGAACTCTGATTTTGTGTATTGCATTTGAGGCAGCAGACATAGCTAAAGAATGCCTTGTGGTTGTCCTTGTCCTGGGAGGCCAAATTGACTTCAGATGTGGCTTTGGTAGACTTTATATTTCCTCTCAGGAGTTTGTTTAGTTTGACGAGAGTGCTTTTATTATGCTAGGTGCTGCACCTCCTAATTTTGCCATGATTTTCTTCCTTCTGTTAGACAGCCTGTTGATGATGTGATTCTACCAGGGTGGCTTGTTTTTTGGAATTGGTTCTGTTCTTTAACATGCTTGTATAGGGTTTCTGTGAACAGTACCACATAGGCAGGTGTGTTCTTAGGATCATTCTTCTGATAATAATGTTTATAGAGAGACTTTGCCAGTGAAAACTTTTCCAATGATCCAAAGGAAAATGTCTGAGAGAGAGAAAAAAAAGAACAGGAGCTGACTGGAAGAACCAGGAGTACCTTGGACTTCAGAGTCTGGGATTGGGAGATGGAATTGAACAGGAAGAAGAACAGCGATACTGAAATTCGTGAATAAATGTAAGACTATAATGCATCATTCACATTTGTGAAATATGGATTTACAAGAAAAAGTCAAAATATTGGAATTTTGCTGACTTTGTAAAACTTATTAAAAAACGTATGCCCCACTTCATGTCATTAATGTTTGGAAGGGCGCAGAAGGGAAGGGGAAAAAAGAAAATAAAATTAACTTGAAGTTATTTTTGTTCTTAACAGTATTTGTATAAAATATTTCATGATACAAACTGCATGTTATATAGTAAAGCATTTTCAGTTATTACTGTACATGATAAAGGTACTAAAGTAAATAAGTACCTTTTTTAGTTTTAAAAAATGAAGGCATTACGTTGTAAAAATCGAAAAAAAGCTGGATAAAAGCATGTTTAAGTTAATATGATGTACTTTTGAATTGTTGAGGTGGGGGATGGGGTATAAAAGTGCACAGATTATAATATATGCAGAGTTGATATGCTCTGTCAATAAGTAGTTCCCTATATTATTCAGGCATGTCCAAAGGTCAGTTTCGAGTTTACTCTCCAGTCCAGCTGGTGAATCTGGGAATCTCGAGGCAATGTTACAACTGCCTTATGTATACAGACCACCCTCTCCTCCTCCCAACAAGCTCAAATATATGCGAGAGATGCAACTATATAGCCAAACTGGAGGCTAAGCTCTCTCAATCCAGTACTGGCACAGCCTGTCAGGAGGAGAAGGTAACCACACACACCACAAATCCAGTCTCACATAGACCTATCGCATCAGCAAACCAAACACATAAACACACAAAAACATACTCGGAGGCTCTAAATAAAAATCTGCCTAAGCAGCAGAAACCTCCAAAGCAGGCATCCAAGCAACACCTACCACGAAACAATATCCACGTAGCACATAGCTCACAAAGTCAGTGTGCCACACAGTCACAGCCCTTAAGGCTAAACAACACACCTAATACACTTGTAATAGGTGACTCTATTGTCAGACACACTGACATCCCACTCACCAGGCTGAACAAGGAGACGGTCACTGTAAGCTGCCTGTCAGGTGCCAGGATCCGCTACATAACACAAGCACTCGGGTCACTCCAAAGCAAGTACAAGTATGACGCCATCATTGTCCATGCTGGTGTGAATGACCTGAGACGTACCTCCCTGGACTACATGAAAAAAGACGTACAGGAGCTCTTTGATCATGTATCCCAGGCCGGTATGACCCTGACCTTGAGTAGCATCTTACCCTCACCAAGAATGGTGCCACAGTATAAAGACAAAATGATCAATTTTAACAATTGGCTAAAGTATTGGTGTCATTCAAAGGGGATCCAGTGTCTGTCAGCCTGGGATGACATGCTCGACAAGCCACGTTGCTTCGCTAGGGACGGCTTGCACCTGTCACCCCTGGGTTTTCGAATACTGGCTAAGGCTCTTGCCTCCCCCATAGTGCCTTTTTTAGGCAAGGCTCAAAAGACAAACCCACCCCCATAGACAACACAAAGAAAAAAAAACTAAGAGTAGTGCTGCTCAACGCCAGAAGTCTAAACCTCAAGATGCACGCAGTCAAGACTCTCCTCAGTATGGAGAATATCGATATCTGTGCAGTAACAGAAACCTGGTTCAAGGCTCCCGAGAGCACCCCAGCACTACCAGGCTATACTTCATAGCATGCTTTCCGGCCCCAAAACTCGGACCGAACTAAAAAAGGAGGGGGAGTATCCATATTTATCAAAGATACTCACACCTCCAGGCTAGTGGCACTGCACGAAGCTTCGGAGACCATCCATGTGCAACTAAAAGTGGGCAAAACTGCCTTTCAGTTTGTAGCCTGCTACAGACCACCCTGCCAAACACAGGAACCTCACTCAGCTTTCCTGAGAACACTGGAGAATATGAAGGTCTCTACAAATACTATTATATTGGGTGACTTCAACTACCCAAACATCAATTGGGAAAACTACTCAAGCCCAAATACCCTAGCCCAACGGTTCCTAGAATTTATAAACTCAAATGCTATGGACAACTGGTCACCAAACCCACAAGAGGGGAAAACATACTGGATCTCTGGTCATTACCAACATGGGGTCTCTATGTTCCACACCAGAGGTATACCCCTCATTGGTAAGATCAGACCATAAGCAAATCTCACTGGACATCCATATTCCGTCCCCACCCCTAGCCAAGGAAACCACAGTGAAGAACTTCTCAAAAGCAAACTTCACACTTCTCAAAACTGAGGTGGAATCCTTCAAAGCCCCCGGGCCAGTGGACAATACGGCCCAAAATGCAGAATCCTTTACAAAAGCATTCTGTGGACACCTACAGGAATGCATGGAGCATGCTATCCCAAATAAAACCAAGACTCACTCCTCCAAAGGCAGGAGACCTGTCTGGTGGACCCCGGCCATAAATAAGCTATACAACAGAAGGAGAAAGCTACCACATGACAGAGCAAAATCCCAAAAAGGGAAGGCGTCACTGATCAGTACGAGCAAGAAACTACGATCCCTCATAAAATCTTCCAAGGTCAGCTTTGAAAGAAAAATTGCACAAGACACTAAAGATAATCACAAGGCCTTCTTTGGTTATGTCAGAAACCTGGGAGGCAACTCTTAGATATGCTCTGAGTTAGTGCAAAATGACAAAAAATTCACTGAACCCACAGACATTGCCAACATCCTGGCAGAAAGGTTCAGTGCAAACTTCTCCCCCCCTTCCCCCCCAAAATAGCAAATGTCTATCCCAACAGAGTGTAGCCTTCCTGAGTTCACAGATGCAGAGGTGAGAGCTGCCCTCTCCAAAGCTAAAAACACAGCATCAATGGGACCAGACGGTGTCCCAGGCTGCGTCTTACACGAGCTCCAAGAAGAACTAAACCCTCATATAAAGTCACTGTTCAATCTCAGCCTTACTACAGGATATGTTCCCAAGGAATGGCATACAGCAACAGTGGTCCCACTCCACAAAGGTGGTGCCACAACAGACCCCGGAAACTATTGCCCTATAAGCCTGACTAGCCTGGTCTGCAAAACTATGGAATGTATCATCATGGAAATCATAAACAAAGACATTGGGAACCTCCAGACACTGGATCCTACCCAGTTCGGCTTTGTTAAGGGCAGATCTTGCCTCTTGAACCTGGTCGACTTCTTTGAAACAGTTACCAAAGCCATAGATGAAGGGAAGGTAGTCCACACAGCCTACCTGGACCTCGCAAAGGCCTTTGACACAATACCCCACTCGGGCATCATAAATAAGCTTACCAGCTTAAATATCAACCCCTATGTCACAAGATGGGTTGCAAACTGGCTCAGGGATAGAACCCACATGGTCAGAATAGCAGGTGCCATGTCAGACTCTAAACCAGTTACAAGTGCTGTCCCACAAGGCTCAGTCCTGGGACCTCTCTT
>NC_056727.1:491666866-491671866 GCF_019279795.1 Protopterus annectens
GGCTACTTTTACAGTCTGGGTTCTGTCAGTAAGCCAGTTGGCAACCCATCGAGTGACATAGGGATTAATGCCTAGATGTTCATCGTGTTTCACTGTTGCAGTCATCACTGTAGGGTTCTTCCTGCCGGCAGGTAGCCCTCGGTCGGCCAGAATCCCAAAGTCTGGGTCCAGCGTCGGCTGTTCAGTCATCCTCCCTGACGTCAGAGCGCCAGGGGTACAAAGCTCCCAGCCGACGCCATGTTCTCCAGTCTTTCTTGCCATGCGGTGGAAGCAGTTCACAAGTGCCGGTTGGCTGACTCCTGATAATTTTGGTGCTTCATTCCGAAGACTTTCTTCTTCTCAAAGCTAAGTACCCGTTGGGGAAACTTTTTTCTTGCTCCAGTCCGATGTCAGAAAAAGTTAATAATTGTATTTCATGTGGGAAGCAAATACCTCATAAGGATTTCCACCCTTACTGTATTCCTTGTCTAGGCCCTGACCACGATGTAGCTAGTTGTCAGTTTTGTGCTAGATTTAATCAACGTACTATTAAGCGGAGATACGATTTTGCTTTTCACTACTTTGGCAGATGATTTAATTACAATATGTCGTCGAACACACTTCCGACTACCGGAGTTCACAAAAGGCACAAGGATAAGGACAGGTCCAAATCAGACGACGGTTTACAAGCAGAGCCAGCTGCAGGTTCAGCCGTCGTCAGTGAGGCACTTTCGCAGCCCCTGTTATCGGCCACTACAGAACCGCTTGCTGAAACGGACTCCCACGAGGAGCCAACTAGGCCTTTGAGTACTCCAGGTGCAGGACCTTTGGACAATGCTCCCTCGGATGGGTCCGGAGCCGCTGTGCAGGTACCGGCTTCCGAGGGGGTTTTCAGGCCTACGCAGCTTCAGATAAAGGCAAAGACAAAGGCAAAGACTTCTTCAAAAACAAAGACTCAAGCTCAGGCCTCCTCTGATCTGGGACCTAAATCACAAAAACAAATGCTTAAAATGGCGGAGGACTTACTAACTATGATTAGGGGTTCACATCCCCCTCCAGACAAAAGGCCAAGACAAGAATTGGACTATGAATCCTCTTATCAGGCATCTATTTCTTCAGTGTCTTCCTCTGAACAGGATTATACTTCCCCTCCTTATGAGGATTCTGATGCTGAGGAATCCATTCATTCAGCTTCTCCCCCTGAGGATTTTTCTTTTGGGGAAACTTTACATGACATGAGGGAACATTTTCACTGGGAAGGACAGGAGTACTCTGAATCTAAGAGAAGGTTTAGGGATTTCCTTCTTCTTCCCCAACACAGACCCCTGGCTGTTCCTCCTATTTTGGATAATGTGGATGATCTTTTCTGAGGCTAATTTAACTCCTGACTCCTTTCCTCCAGCCCCTGCAAAGCCTGACAGATATTACAGAGTCCCTGACTCCCACCAGTTTCTTTATAAAAATCCTACTGCTGATCCAGAAACCATTTCTCAGGGTCCTAAGGGTGTTAAGGTCGCCACTGCTAAGAACCCTATTCCGTCAGATAAGGATTCTAGAGCTTTGGAGAGATGGGGCAAAAAAGTGTACACTTCTGCTACTTTATCCATTAGGGCTTTAAATTGTCAATTTCATATGCTAAAATATCAGCAATTTCTTCTGTCTGTTATGAAACAAAAGCTAGGTACCATTTCTGCATGTACTGATAATAAGGAATTACACAATTTGATGCATGCTACTGAGCAAGTGGGGAAGCATGGTTTACACTGTGGTTTTGATGCCTTGGAGGCCTCTTGCAGGGCGGCTGCCACTGGCACGGTCATTAGAAGGCATGCTTGGTTAAAGGAACAAAATTTGCCTGATCAAGTGAAAAAGTTACTGGATGCTCCTGTTCAACATAATGTTTTGTTTGGGTCTAAGGCTGAAGAGGTGATAAAGAAAATGGAGGATAAGGCAAAATCCATGCAAACAGTTAAGGATTTCTTACAAGTTCAGCCCCCTAGATATAGCAGAAATTGGCCAACTAAAAATTGGTCCTTTCCAGGCTCAGACAGGCCTCAGAGGGGTAGATATAGGCGCCCCAGAGGGAAGGCCCAAGCATAGACCTCTTATAGACCTAGACAGTGGAGTGCTTTTACTCAAGACTCTTTCTAGTTCCCAGAAAACAAAATTCTTGGAGACCCATCCTGGATCTGTCAGTCTTAAATACTTTCCTGGAGATACCAAAGTTCAATATGCTTACTCTGCAGCAGCTCCTGCCAATGTTGAGCAAAAATGCATGGATGGTGACACTGGATTTAAAGGAGGCTTACCTACACATTCCTATCAGACAGGAGTGCAGAAGATACCTCAGGTTCAAGGCAGGCTCGAAGTATTACCAATTCTCTGCGCTACCCTTTGGCTTCACCAAGTGCCTGGCACCAGTGGTAGCTTACTGCAGACTCAAAGGAATTCAAATTTACCCTTATCTGGACGACTGCCTTATTCAAGCAGACAGCAAGGATGTCTTACTCCAGCACCTGGAATTGTTCAAAATCTACTCAAGTACCTGGGATTCACTGTGAACATAAAAAAGTCAAATTTGACACCCACACAGCAGATAACTTTTCTGAGTGCTCTTTTAAACACAACATCCCATATGGCATTCCTGACATCCGAAAAACAACTTCAGCTGGCTTCAGCTTTCAAAACCCTGGCGTTAATGTCTCATCTAACTGCAAGGAAATTCCTGCAGGCTTTGGGTTACATGGCCTCCTGCATCCTTCTCATACCATATGCAAGACTGCATATGAGAAAGATACAATGGTACCTAAAAAGCGTATGGTCCCAGCATTGTCACAGTCTAGACACACAGATTGCTGTCTTGCCTTGCCTGTAAAAGGAATTCCATTGGTGGGCCATGGCATGTCTTCAAAACAAAGGGAAAGCCTTCAGTCTGCCTCCAGCCTACCAAGTGTTAACCACGGACGCCTCGGATTACGCATGGGGAGCCCACTTGCAGGGGAAGGCCTGCAAGGTTTTTGGACAGAGGATCAGAAGCACCTACATATCAATTTAAAAGAGATGTTAGCTGTGCAGAATGCCCTCTTGGCTTTCAGGGATCTTCTACAGCCAGGGCAACTACTGATATGGACAGACAACACCACAGTTATGTGGTACATAAACAAGCAAGGGGGTTCACACTCCTACCCCCTTTGCAGACTAGCCATGACTCTATGGAACACAGCACTAGCTTGCAAAGTGGACCTACAAGCTCAGTTCCTGCCAGGGAAACAAAATATTCTGGCAGACAGCCTGAGCAGGAACCTGTCAGACCCACACGAGTGGATGCTAGACACCCAAATATTCCAGATGATTACAGAAGCCTGGGGCTGCCCGGACATAGATCTATTTGCATCTCCCCTCAACTACCAGTTACAGACTTTTTGCACAAGGACACATCACAAACTAGCATGGAAAGTGGATGCTCTCTCATTCAGTTGGAGGAACCTCTCGGTGTATGCCTTTCCTCCTCTACCTCTTCCTCTTCTTCCACAGGTGTTATTAAAGATAAAACAGGACAAACCCAAGATGATTTTACTGGCCCCAAATTGGCCTCGACAATTTTGGTACTCAACACTGATGAATCTATCCCAGGAGCCTCCTTGGATTTTACCTCAGATTCCAAATCTTTTGTCCCAACACCAGGGCCAGGTTCTGCACTCTCATATCAAAACTCGCAGCCTGGCTTATTCAGGGTCTATATTAATCCTACCCTTTCCAAACAGGTCATGGATGTCATCTTAGAAGCCAGACGGCCTAGCACTAGAAAAACTTATGAAGGTAAATGGAAGAGATTTTGCACCTGGATGCATGCTCAGGATTCAGATTATCTCATTCCTAATATTCCATTGATTTTACATTACCTGACAGACGTTACATAAGGGTTTATCCTTTTCCTCCATAAAAATACATGCCTCAGCTATCTCTGCACATTACAATACAGATCCTCCAATTTTTTCACATCCACTTCTGAAACAATATCTCAGAGGAGCAAAGAATTTAAGACCCCCTAGGACACCGCCCATACCTGCCTGGGACCTCAACTATGTTCTGGAAAAACTTACTCTGCCTCCTTTTGAGCCTGCTGCCACATCTGATATAAAGTATTTATCATGGAAGACCACTATCCTACTGGCTTTGACTTCAGCCAGGAGAGTCTCGGAGTTGCAAGCACTCATGGCTGTGGAACCTTACATTATTTTTCATCAAGACAGGGTTTCTTTAAGGACTAACCCTACTTTCATGCCTAAAGTGGTTTCTAAAGTGGCTTTAAACCAAACTATTCACCTGCCAACTTTTTTCCCCAATCCACAAAATAAGGGGGAGAGGATCTTGCATTCTTTGGACGTGCACAGGCAGCTTCGTTTTTACCTGGACAGAACCAAGGATATCAGAAAAACAGAACTGTTTGTTTCTTAGCCTTGCCTTGGGAATTTGCTGCATATTTCAAAACAGACCATTTCTAAATGGATTGCTCATGGAATCAGATTTTGTTATTCTCATCATGGAAAGCAAATCCCAGGAAAAATTAGAACTCACTCCACCAGAGCTGCTGCTACTTCTGCTGCTTTTCTCAGGGGAGTACCTACCAAAGATATTTTGGAAGCTGCAACTTGGAGTTCAGTGCATACTTTCTCTAAGCACTATAATCTACCTCTTTATTCTAAGTCCAGGGCAGGCTTTGCTTCTGCAGTCTTGCAAGGCCTACTAGCCGCCCCTTCTACTCAATAACCTCCACCCTTTATCTTAGCTTTGGGATTCAACCCTACAGTGATGACTGCAACAGTGAAACACGATGAACATAGTACAGTTGTGTACACTTACCATAAATGTAGATGTTCGAGTGTCTTCACTGTTGCTGTCTGGGTTACCCACCCCCCTGTCCCCTCTTATTCTCTCATTAGTGTGGTTCCCTGCTTCACCCTTCTTCTGAGGTGTATTTGCTACAGGGTATGGGGTTTTGTTGTACCTTACTTTTAGCC
>NC_056727.1:492429366-492451866 GCF_019279795.1 Protopterus annectens
AAGGAAGATTTTAAGCTTGGCAGGAAACAGAAGGTATGTTTTAAACTGTGCTTTTTAAGCTCCCTTATTAGTGGCAGAAAACTTTTCTTTTAGCTAATACCATGGAAGAATAGTCATTGTCAAAACGCACAGTTGTTTCATTAATCTTAACAGGAGCTTTAGCCCAAGCAGATTTAAGAACCATCTCTTTATCAAAGATGATAGAAATCTAACTATAACTGATCTAGGATAGTTTTTGTTAGAGTTAGTATTAGCTATAGATCTATGTGCTCTTCGATACCAAAAGAGAATGCTTCTGGTAAATCTAAAGTTTTAGGGAGCCATGTTGTTAAAAAGAAGTAATATTGTTACCTTCAATATTTTCTGGCAGTCCAAAAATCCTAATGTTATTGCCTAGATCTATTTTCCAGGTCATCCAGCTTTGTTTGTAAATGTGTATTTTGTTTCAGCAGAAACTCAATGTTGATTTCCTCTTCTTGTATTCTATTTTCCATGTCATTCAAAGCTTCTTCTATGCCTGTCATCTGGATCTTCTGTTGTTGCAGGTCCATATGTAACAAGTCTATTTGTTTTGTAGTTTTTTCTATGAAAGTGTCTATTTTAGTATCCATTTTATCCATCTTAGCAGTAAGTTGCTGGACTATAATTATCAGAGACTGAAGTTCTTTCTTGATGCTGGAGTCTTGAGAATTTGTCTTACTGGAACTCATTTCAGACTGATAAACTGACAGGAAAATTTCCAAAGTAATTTCTGACAGGAATATTATTAAGATTTCCTTTCTTTTTTAGATATAGTTCAAGAACTATATAAAACAAATATATTTAGAAAGAAAATTACTTCAAAAATTAATTTTTTAAGTAATTAATTTCTGTCAATGTAATGAAATTGGTGGAGCTGAAGAAATCTGCTGCTATCCTGTGTTCATCCTTGGCCACCTCTCTTAATCAAGCTTAATTTTTGAAGCTATCACTGGTTATTTGTTTTATTGTATAATTTATTGGTAAAGTCGTATGAATATGAGGCTTTACAATTTATTTTTTTTTGTGCTATTTCCTTAAGAAAGTTAGCTGCTGAGATTCTAGAAAGTATTGTGAATGTTATTTAAATAAACTATTTTTAATCTGTGGAAGTTATTTTTTTTAGTCAAAAGTTCTTGTTATATTATACATGTTTAAACGATAACCATCTCAGAAAGCTCAAGAGAGGTTGTCTAGAGTCTATATCCTACAACAACTGGTTTAGAAATAGTGTCATCAAACCTTAAGTCCAATTGACATTTGAACCAAACATTTGAATACTGCCTTATAAAGACAGTATTTTCCATAGCACACCCGCCCTATGATGAAAAAGATTTGTCTTTAAAACTGGATTGCAGTTTTCTATATCTAATCATTAAAAATTTGTCCTTGTATATCTGAGAGAGAAAAATATTATGCCCAGAGTTTGCCTTATTTTTCATACATCTAAATATCATTATGAGATCTTCTATATTCAGCTTTTTGACAGGCTAAAATAAGCAAGCTATGTGCTACGAATGTAAGGATCAACTTGTTACAGTTTAAATCACCAGACACTGAGCACCTGACTGCTTCAGCTCTGACCTCAAATACAGTTTAGGAATTCATTTAGTCAACAGCGTAGCTATACATGGGTAAAAAGGGAACTGCGTACGGATGAAAGTTGCTAAACATTTCATTGTTAGCACTGAGCTAATGAAGTGACTATAACTGTTGGGTATGGTGTGGAGCTGCCTGAGGAAGAATACAATTCTCCCACTTTTCATTTATTTATTTGCCTTTTTAACCAGGTAAGTGAACTGGTCTATGAACTATTTTGAGCCATGACCTGGGTTAAAGAGACGTAGACACAGTAAACAGTGATAAATGCAGCACATTTGTAGATTCATAGGCAATGCTGATACAGTACTCCCACACCACTAGCATTTGCTTGTTGTACTCTCTGAGAGCTGGAGCCAGGGGCAACCCCCCCCCCACACACACACACACACATAGACCATGTTATGGCTCTGGTGGATTAGGCAGCCTTTTCAGTACTGGTAGCTTCTGTATAAACATCATACCTTAAAGATTTCTTTTTAAACAAAAAAAAAAAACATTTTGATAGAATTTTCACTTATGACATTGGCAATCATTCATTTATTTAAAAGAAGCAAACCATATTGATGTACTTTGTCTCAAACATTATCCATTACTAATAATCTTCTATACAGTGATTGTCAGTCAAACATTACATAGATCATTCTGGATGTATGTAGCCACAATGCTTTGTGTGCCCTGATGGTGAAATTTCAGGCCACCAAGCCACTGGCCAGTTTTAGCAAGTGCATTTGAAGCATTCACTCAGAGAGAATGCATTACAAATTACTGCAGTTATGCACAGAGGTTGTTCTCCTGAGCAGGGAGTGGGGTTAGGCCATACAAACTCTCTCATCTGGATGCTACTGAGAGCACAAGCAAATATCACGGCTGTCTATATCATGACACTTCAAAATGACTTTTATGCCCCATGCTGTACTTATTCTATAATATGGGAAAATAAATGGACAGAGTCTGAATGGGGGTGCATTTATGGTCAGTTGGCACTGGAGCCAAAAGTACCCAGAAAAAAATGTACAGACTGTACATAGAACGAATCTCAGTATTTGTGATATGGCAATAGACTTGTATACAGGAGAACTTCTGCTATGAGTAATTGCATCTCATTTAACTGACATGCAATTATTTGAACCCAAGATATCCAAAACTTAAGTCAAAAGTCACACTCCCAGTGTCAAAAAACAGAAGCAATTTCTTTGTGGGGGCAAATCTCTCATGTAACACTGATGTGTGGATAACTCCTGCAAACTATATACATATGTATAAAATATAGGTAAAATATAGACTATGTATATGTGAGTGCAATATATATATATATATATATATATATATATATATATATATATATATATATATAGTTGAGGGCCTTGTCCCTGCATCAGTGTGCCTGTATATTAAGTAGGAAGACGAGCGAGGGTAATATATTGAGCTTGTTCAAGCCATAAAAATGATATAAAGTTTTATAAATTAAATTATTTTGTGTCTTATGTGTCTTTTTAAGTGCTTGATCAGTTTTAGGGAATATTTTCTGGGTCTATATCAGAACATCGAAGTTTTAAAACTTCGAATGTTCTAATATCGACCCATTTTAATTGAACACTAAAAATAGCGAAGCTGCAGAACACCAAATTCTTTCCTAGGGAAAGAATTTGGTTGGCCGGTTCTGCGGGTTCGCTATTTTCAGCACTGTGGTGGAGATTTACGGGTCGGGTTCAGGTAAGTGTGCGATTGTGTGGTTGTTAGGATTAGGGTGCGGGTTAGGTGAATTAGGTTTAGGGGTGGGTTAAGTGAGTTAGGGTTAGGGCACGGGTTTGGTGAGTGTGCGATAGTGACAGTCCTTAGGGTTAGGGTTTGGGTTAAGGTAAGTGGATAGATAGTAGTGTATGTATAGTTTAGTGTAAGGTTAGTTGTAGGATTCGAAACACAGAAATCCTCTACCAACTAATAAAACAGCTGGTGTAAAATAAATATAGTTGAAATAGCAAACAAACACCAACTGTACCACAGCTAGAAAGTTTATTATAAACCAGGTAAGCACTTTTCAGGGATGTGCCACTTCATCAGACAACTCACAAAAACAATTCATTCCTTATATAGTAGAAGTACCTGCTATCAATTAAGTCTTAAAGATACGTTAAATACAAATGCTTTAACCTGGTCCACTCTAGTATATCTTGAATATGCATATATCTGGTTCAAAATTCATAAATATTAAAACACATATTATGTATAGGAGTCATGGTTAATAATGGCATAATGGTTAAGGTGTTTACCTTATAGACACAACATGCAGGGTTCAACCCCTCACATGGGGCAACTGGCTAGGCTCAAAATGGCCCACAAGGTCACCCAGCCTAGTACCAATCTATGAACCTATATTAAAATTGCTAAAACAATGTCCTACTATACAAAAAATTTTAAAAACATAAACTATAACATGCAACATAAATATATATAGTGCACTAACACCATGTAAAATATAATATATATGTTTATGAAAAAGCATGTTGAAATATAACAGTATCTATGTAAGTATAAGTATGTATGCATAAAAATATATAGAAAAGAAAAAAAATGATGTATATAAATATCTAGAAAATATATATAAAAAATATACATGTACATATGTAGATAAAAATGTATGTATATAAAAATGTATATACATAAGAAATACATAAACAACTTAGTATGTCATAATGGCAGAACATAAATGCAATAAATAAAATTATACATTAAAGTTCTAAAATCCTAACAGTCAATGTTTAAGTGGACAAGTTTTTAAGAACAGTTTCAAGGACACCATATTGTTAAGACCTGGTGGTTTATCTGTGTTAAACAACATAATCCATTTTTTTCTGCAACCTCCGTGTCATTCGACAAATTGCCCCCTCTCAATCTCTCTGGTAGGACTTGTAGAACAAGGAACTTAAAATTATTGTCTGGTCCCTTGTTCTTATTATGCATGGCTATAGCACTACTCTCTTTACAATTCTTGATGTCCCTGTAGTGTTCCAATATTCTCTCTTTAAACCGCCTGTTAGTCTTACCTATGTAGAAACTAAAACAAACTGTGCAATAGGCAAGATACACTAGATACATTAGATGTACAATCAGCATATTGACTGCTGTTAAAATGAAACCGTTAAATGTGTGTACGAAGCTTCTACCACTGTGAATATACTTGCAGGCTGTGCAATCTCTACATATGTAGGTACCCAATCTATCAGATCTATTCTTGGTGGTTGATGTATCTTTCCTATAGCAAAGGTGACTCTTTAATGTTCTGTTATTCCTAAATGTAAAATTAGGTTTAAGCCCAATAATGCCTTGCAGATCACTAATTGTGGAAAGAATACCCCAATTCTTTATAATCACTTTACAGACAGAATTAATATTACTAGCAAATGTTAACGGCATCCTTAGGGTGTTATCAATAACCCCTTGGATATGGCTAGTCATATTATTGTTAATGATTTGAGTATTTGGTTCAATGCTCCCTTCTTCATAGAAATAAGGTCTGCACCTTCCATCTCTATTGCTCCAACCTTCGTTAATATATTTGTCTATATCATGTGCATTATATCCCCTGTCTAAAAATTCTATCTCATGGTCCTGAAGACTTGACCCTTAATGATATTCCGCTTGGTATGGTTAGGATGCATACTTGTGTTATGCAGGTAGTTGTTCTTCCTAACAGGTTTCCTATATAGGCTGGTTTTGATATGAATTAAATCATCTTTCCTAACCTTAACATCCAAGAAATCAATCTCATGTACAGAATACTTAGATGTGAACCTAAGGAACATAGTAGTATTGTTCAAATAAGCAAATAATTCATTTAAATCATCCTCAGTACCATTCCAAAGCAAAAAGATGTCATCCACAAATCTAGTGTACCAGCTAATATGCTTACTGTATTTAGCATTAGATAATACATGAGTTCATTCCCATTGTACAAGGGAAAGGTTGGCATAGCTATTGGCACAAGCTGTGCCCATAGCCACGTCAACTTTCTGTAAATAATAGTTCTTGTGAAAAATGAAAACATTGTTGGTCAAAATGATGTCCAACAATGCACAAATCAAGTCACGTTTATTCCTGGTATGATTTGTAATATTAAGTAATTCCTTTACATTGTCAATACCCCATTCATTGGGGATGACAGTGAAAAGTGATTCTACATCCATTGTCACAAAGAAACAACTATCACCGTTAATCTCAGCCCATTTCAATCTAAGAGTTTCCAAGAATGTTCTAGAGTCTTTAAGCACACTTTCACAATCTTTCAGTAATGGGTGCAGATTGTTTTCAACAAAAATCGAAAGGGGCTCTGTCACCCACCCTTTGATAGATACAATGGGACACATTGGTGGTATATATAAACTTTTATGGATCTTAGGTAACCCGTATACCTCTGGAATAGTAGGGCTGCTCACAGTAAAATACTCAAATAATTGCTCATTAATCATCCCTGTAATCAACAGATTAAAAATCAAAAAGAAAACTTTATCTATAATGCCCTTCACAACAATGCATGATACAGATTGATATGTTACATCATTATTTAACAATTCAAACATTTGTTCAAGATATAGTCCCTCGTCTTGGACAATAATCCCTCCTTCTTTGTCGGCAGGCCGTATCTCAATAGAGTTCATTAGTTTCAACTCTTCCAGGGCTTTGTACTCAGATTTGCTTAAATTATAAAAAGTCTCAGAACAATTACCAGCATTTAATACTTCTCTAATCTGTTTGCCACATACTTCAATAAATGTGTCTATAATAGCATTACTGGGGGGAACATATGTACTGGGCTTCTTAAAAATACATTTATACATTTGAGTGTTAGTACCAAACATAGTTCTTAAAGATAGACTGCGGCCAAACAGATGCAAATCTCTTAGAACTTTAGGTAGATGTGCTTTCTTCGCTGTCACAAACGTTAAGCCTTTAACACCATAGACTGAGTCTCAGTAAGTGTATGAGAGGAAATATTGAAAATTAAACCTGCCTGAATCTTTTCCTGTTGTGCCCATCCGGTCTCCTCTGTATTTGCTGTTGCCGATTCCTTTAACGTCCACTGATGGGTAAAGGGTTCTGTAGTAAAAAACGATTCACTTCGTTAGTTGAGCTGGACCCTGCTGGTGTCCTCATTCCCTTGCTGGAAGTTTGCATATGCCTGCCATCTTTAGGTCTTATGACTGATATGCCATCTCCATTTGGAGTCAGCTTACTCATATGTATTAAATCAATAGGTAATTGTACAGAACCGTTTGTTACGCCTGTACAGTTGGTAGCCATGTTGCTACTTTTCACATACGTCGCATGTGATGTGGAGAGAGTGATAAGTGGCTGCTCATTCAAAATAGCACTTCGCTGCCTCGCTATTGTGATTAGCTCTTGCGACGCTAGATGACGTGCATTATTCATGGGGGTGGCGTTCTGTTGTCATGTAAGGTTTCAAGTTTAACACCAACTAATTCAGAGGGGTAGGAATCAAGTATTTTATCATATAGAACATTAATGTCCTTAGCCAGTTCTTCTTCTTGTGGCAGAAAAAATCTATCAGAAGATGTAAATACCTTGCACTGCATTCTAGGTTAATAATTTGCCACTGCCTGAGTAGTTCAGGATAAACTTGTCCATATGTGGGCATTGTCAATACACAGAGACCTCTAGATACAAGGTTATGCTTAAGACATGCCTCAAAATGAAAATGTTGCCATTGTAGGCGTAGGATTATAAGTGTATAGGTTCATAGGCTGGTACTAGGCTATCGGCCCTAGGGCCTATACAAGCCTAGCCATAACAATTCCCTGAATATTTCTTCCCACAATATTTACTTCTCTGGACCTGTGTCTAGCAGGGCGTCTGACATGATCCCCGGGGTGAATTTCCTATCTCCCATCCAATCAAGGTTCCTTTTGAAGAGGGCCAATGAGGCGCTCTGCTTGACATGTATGGGCAGTCTATTCCAGAGTATGGGGAGTCTCTGGATCAGGAACCTATCCCTCCAGCATGTTTTGTTCATTGTGATGACAAGGTTTAGATCCAGGGAGCATGTGGCTCTGAGGGATTGTGATTTCTTTAAGTGGAGCATGTCCAACAGCTCAGGGTTTGACATGGCCTTGTATGTTAAGCAGAGATCACCTCCGAGTAGATGATATGCCACAGAGTATAGCTGGAGTTTTTTTTAGACAGTCAGCATATGGCATCCGCTTTAGGCCTGTGATTCTTTTAGTGAGGTATTTCTGTGGCTTTTCCAGCTGTTGCAGATGTGTTGTGAGGCACATACCAAACTGGGCATTATACTCTATAATGGGTCTAATGAGGGATGAGTACAGTGGGACAATGACCTCCTTTTTTCTGGATGAAAAGCCCTTAGTGATGAGGTATGCCACAGAGAAGGATTTCCTGACTGTTGTGGCGATGTGGTTATCGAAAGTGAGACCACTGTCCACCTGTGTCCCTAAGTCTCTCATCACACTTTCAATGTTTAGTGTACTGCCACCTATGTGGTAATTCATGGGTACATATTTTTTTTCCAAAGGGGATAACTATACATTTCTTGGCATTAAGCTTGAGCCCATGGCTCTGGCACCAGGCATCTATTTCTGTAAGGCCCTTTTGTAGACTATCCACATCCTTTGGGGATTCAATAATGGCTCCCAGTTTGCAGTCATCTGCGAACTTTGTTAGCCAGAGTCTCTTAGTGTTGGCCTGTACTTCAGAGAAGTAGATGCCAAACAAGTGTGGTCCCAGGACTGAACCCTGAGGTACTCCACTTGTCACTTGTCTGGAGCTGGATTTGGAGCCGGCTACTTTTACAGTCTTGGTTCTGTCAGCAAGCCAGTTGGCAACCCATCGAGTGACGTAGGGATTTATGCCCAGCTTAGTAAGTTTATCTATGATTCCAGAGTGGGGGATGGTGTCGAAGGCCTTGGCGAGGTCCAGTTAGGCTGTGTTGACCGCCTTACCCTCGTCCACAGCTCTGGAGACTGATTGAGGATGTCAATCAGATTCAGGAGACAAGATTGGCCCTTCACAAACCCAAACTGGGTGGGGTCCAGTGTTTGAAGGTTGCCAATGTCTTTGTTTATAGGTTCCATGATAATGCGTTCCATGCCCTTGCAGATCAGGCTTGTCAGATGATGGGACAGTAGCTCCCGGGATCCAAGGTGAATCCCCCCTTGTGGAGTGGGAGAACTGCAGCTGTGCGCCACTCAGTTGGCACGAAGCCTGAGGCGAGGCTATGATTAAACATGACACTTAGGTGAGGTGCCAGTTAATTTTCCAGTTCATGTAGTACACAGCCAGGGATGTCATCTGATCCCATGGATGCTGTATTCTTAGCTTTGAAGAGTGCGGTTTCTGCCTGTGTGGCCGTGATTACCGGAATTTGGTAATCCTTTGGTATTGAGATGGGCCCTCTAGGGGGTGAGAGGGGGGTGAAGCTGGCACTTAATTGATCTACCAGGATATTGGCAATATCCTTGGGATCAGTATATTTAATGCCATTCTGTTATAGCTCAGAGCAGATCTGAGCATTGCCATTTAGAATCTTGACATAACTATAGAATGCCTTGTGGTTGTCTCTGGAATCTTTGGCAATTTTATTTTCGTAACTAGCTTTTGAGGATTTTATGAGGGATCTCAGCTTCTTACTGAGGCTGGTGAGGTAGTTTTTTGCATCCTGGGATTTTCCTCTTTTCTGCAACAGTTTCTTCCTTCTGTTGTATAGTTTTTTTATAGCAGGGGACCACCAGATTGGCTCCCTTTTTTTGGAGAAGAGCATCTTGGTCTATTTCGGATGGCACGATTCATGCACGAGTGGATGTGCTCATACAGTGCCTTAGTGTAGGATTCTGCAGTCGAACTTTCAGATCCCGTCTGCATGGATGTTGTGAAGTTTGTCACTTCTGACTTTAGTAGCATGAAGTTGGCTTTGGAGAAGTTTTTTAAGGAGGTTTCCTTACTGGGGGTGGGGGTGGGGGTGGGATGTGGATGTCAAGGGTGATTTGCTTATGGTCAGACCTGACCAATGAGGGGGTGACCACTGGTGTGGAGCATCTATCTCCCATGTTGGTAGTGACCAGGTCTAGGATATTGGAGCCCCTGGTGGGACAATGGATTAGATAATCCAGGGCATTGAAATTTATGAATTCCAAGAACCGTTGAGAAAAAGAGTTGGTACCCAAGTAGTTTTCCCAGTTAATGGCAGGGTAGTTGAAATCACCCAGTATTAGGGTGTTTGGTTGTATCTTAATATTTTCCAGTATGTTTAGAAAGGTGTAGTGAGAATCTTGGGGCATGGTGGGGGATCTGTAGCAAGCTACAATTTGGATTGCAGTCTTACCTAGTGTTAGTTGCACCTGGAGAATTTCCGATGCATTGTGTTGGGCAACTAGCCTGGAGGTGTGAATATCCTTGGTGAATATGGACACTCCTCCACCTTTAGTGTTTCAGTCTTGGTTTTGTGGCCGAAATGTGTGGTAAGAGTTGTAGCCTGGTATTGCAAGGGTGCTCTCTGGAGCCTTGAACCAGGTCTCAGTTACTGCACAGATATCGATGTTCTCCACTTTTAGGAGTGCCTCGAGAGTGCATTTTGAGGTTTAGACTTCTAGCACTGAGTAGCATTACCTTCAGATTTTGCATGCTTGTATCTGTTATGGTGGTGGTGGTTTTATCCTTTGAACCTTGCCTAAAAAAGGCATTATAGGGGTAGCAAGAGGTTTAGCCAGTAACCTGAATCCCAGGGGTGACAGGTTCAGACCATCTCTGGCAAAGCATTGTGGTTTGTCGATCATGTCTTCCCAGGCAGATACTGGATCCCCTTTGAATGACACCAGAAGCTTAGCCAATTGTTGAAGTCAATCATTTTGTCCTTATACTGTGATATCATTCTGGGCGAAGGCAGGATGCTACTCAGGGCATACCTGCCTGGGTCACATGATGCAAGAGCTCTTCCATGTCTCTCTTCATGTAGTCCAGGGAGGTACATCTCAAGTCATTCACTCCAGCATGGACAATGACAGAGTCGTATTTGTACTTGTGGAGTGACTTGAGTGCATGCGTTATGTGGCGGATCCTGTTACCTGTTAGGCAGCTGACTGTAATTTTCTCCTCATTCAGCCTGGTGAGTGGGACATCAGTGTGCCTGACTATAAAGTCACCTATGACTAAAGTGTTAGATACATTTTCTTGCTTTAGGGGCTGTTGTTGGGTGGCACACTGGTGGTGTCACTTTGGTTGTGACTGGTGTTTGTTTGCGTTTCAGCTTCGGAGGTCCTTGTTGCTTGGGTAGGTTAATGTTAAGGGCCTCCGCATATGTGGGTTTAGTGTTGCTATGTGTGGGTGTTGATGGTGTGGGTTTTGAAGGACTATGAGTTGCTTGAGGTGTAGTGCAGGTGTTAACTTTCTCCTCTTGACTGTCTAGCACAATCTTGGCCAGAGAGAGCTTTGCTTCCAGTTTGTGTGCGTATTGATTTTTTTAGGTGTGCTTGTGTTGTGTGTGTGTGTTTCAGAATAGCAAATTTTTTCCCAAGGAAAAAATTAGCTGTTCTGAATGTTCGATATTATGTGGTTTAGATATTTTAGATTCAATGAAATAGCGTTCGCTATTTTCATCTTTCGATAACATGATATAAACGCCATTTTTTTATTAGTTACAAAAGACAACTAAAGAATCATGGGGAATTTCCCTTGGTATAAAACAGTTAATCCTGGAAGGCTAAAATCAGAAGAGTTGTTAGTTCCTCTTTGAAAGGGACAATGTTTTGTGCTGAAAGGAAGAACCAGAAACATGGACTGAGAGAATATCCAGTTAGGAGTAATGCCTGGTGTATATAAAATATATATATATATGTGGTCCCCCTTTGTTTGACCACATATACATTTGTTTGACAAGTGCAGGGGGTGTGATTTTATGTCAACAGTGAGGATGGCCAAACTCTGGACATGTAGAGGGTGCAGATGGTCAAATGTTGGATATGTCAAAGATATGAAATGTCAATTCTGGTAAGTGGGGTTGGGGTGAGAGCATGTGTGTGTGTGTGTGTGTGTGTGTGTGTGTGTGAATTAGGGTTAAGGTTGGAATTGAGTGAAGGATGGGTGCTGTGTATATGTGTGTGACTTTATTTTTGGGTTAGGTTAGGAGGTAAATGTTGTGCTGCTTGTGTACATTTGTGTGTCTGAGTCTATCTTGCGTAGTGACAGTGCCCTCAGTGGTAAAGGGTGCTAACCCTAACTCTGTTTCGTTTTCCAGCCCTAACCCTACACATTAAGGTCACTAAAACCTTCCTGTAACTGCCACTATTCAGGCAAATGGGGTGGGAGGTAGTTTTAATATACTGGGCAGAAAGTTGTTTCCTCTTTCGATATTATAGTTTTTTTTTTGGGGGGGGGTTTCGGTAATATTGTTTTCGTTTTTTTTAAATTTGTTATTGTGTAGGATTGAACTTATTTTGTCGGTGTTTTACATTTGACATTAGGGCAGTTTGGTCATACATGTGCACACACACACACACACAATCCTGTATACATATGGGTCTACTTCAAAACATCGACTTACCAAAATATTGAATCCCATTTCATCGAGACGATTTTGCCAAATCTTCAGTACATCGAACACTTGGAACAATGAAAACTAACCCTGGGTAAATGACCATTTGACCACCAGGACAAAACAGCAAAGACAGAAACAAGAAAACCCTCCAAGTGGGGGGCTCACCCCCCAACTAAATATACCAACTCCAAGATCACACTACAGTGAGGAAGGGCAAAGTTCACCATGGTGACCAAGTGGTTATTTTACCATCGTTGATTTTCGCTGTTCCGGGAGTTCAATGTACTGAAGATTCGGTGAAGTCATCTCGATGAAGCGGGACTCGATATTCTAGTACTTCGATGTTTTGAAGGGTACCCATATATATATATATATATATATATATATATATATGTGTGTGTGTGTGTGTGTGTATATATATATATATATATATATATATATATATATATACACATACATACACAGATGGGTCACCTATATTTAATCAATGTTAAAGGAAAGAAAATTTGGGTTTTGGTTTTGAATGCAGAAACTTTATTTATACCAAATGTTTTAGCATTAAATTAAAAAATCACTGCATTTATGGGTCCTTCTTGTATCCCAGGTTGTTGTCCAGAATATCATAAAACATAACTTATCTGACTCTTTAGGATCTTTGTTCAACCTTAGCCTCTAAGCTGGCTTTGTGCCTAACAAATTGAGGAATGTATTCACCCCTCCCATGCACCATTTTGCTCATGTATGCTAACCCTAACTGTAAACCTAACCCTACCCTTGCAACCAACCCTAACTCTAAACATTACATAAATAAAAAAAACTTTCCCAAACAATGCAACTACACAAGACAAAGGGGCACAGACCAGACACAACTAAAGACATGCATAACACTTATCCCCTTACCTAACCCTCACACACACATACACACCAACTGATATAACAGACTTGCACATCTTCATAATTACCATTTTTGTCAGTCAAACATTAATTTTCCTGCACACTCCTGTTTACATGCATTATATAACACCAAATTCAACCATGTGATTCATATAAATGAGCACTCTTTTGTACATTAATTTTTACACTCACAAACACTTTTCTTCCAAATGTGTATTCTACCTTTTGAGTTACAACCATACATGTATTTATATACAAATAGACAAACACCCACACACACACACTATATATATATATATATATATATATATATATATATATATATATATATATATATATATATATATGTGTGTGTGTGTGTGTTTGTGTGTAGAGAGAGAGAGAGATGTATACACACACACACACACACTGCACAAACTGAAAGAATAGAGAGAAAGAAAGTGAGGAAAATATGACTGCCATCTTCTTGTTCTTCTTTACTATGGTAGGACGCTGATGATCTTCCAGGTTCAATATTATGAGCATTGATCAGCTGGCCAGTGACAAACTGTAAGGCTTTCCAAAGGTAACACTACATTAGGTCAGTTTGAAGTCATCACACACAGGGCAGTTTTTACTGTACATGGGCATTCCCTGGGGCATTTCCTTACAGTGGCTTGGACATTACTGCCAAAGCTTAATATAAAGCTTCATTTCTGGTTAGAAAACACACCCAGATCCTTGTCATGATCCACTTTAGGCAAACAATGGTTGTTAACTGAATGCAATTCTTTTTATTATTATTATTATTGCTTCCAAGGCGCATTATTGGACCCTTGTTAGCATGTACTAGTGTGTGGTTATTAACAGACAAATATACGAAAGATCCATAAAATATCTAGAAGGCATGTTGATCTACAGTGTTTGTTGTCATAGCTGTTACCTTAGAACAAACATGACAGCCCATGTGTTTTGTACTTTAGGAAGAAGAGAGAGACATATGTCATATTTGTACCAAAAGTGATAGTTGGGGCCCGCACATGTAAGCTTTCTGTAGACATAAAATGGGCAAAATTGCTCCTTTTCAGTAAAAGGTCTGAGGAATGAATATGTATGCACATTATAAACTTATATACATACATATATATATATATATATATATATATATTACACTGCAGAGAACAAAAAGGTATATTTGGATAATTTAGGACCATATATAAACTGGTTAAATTGTGCAATAAACAAAGACATACAGATTGGATATTACGTAAGGATATACATTCCAATAAACATCTGATTAACAGATACATAGCATCTTCTCAAAGTGGTATTGGCAAATGAGTAAACAGAAGCAGATAGTACTAATGGAATGAAATACCTGAGGTTATATAGAAAGCAGACTTGAAGAAAGAAAAGGGAAATATAAATAGAATTTGAAAGATGTTGCACTGGAAGAAAAAATAGAGGAGCAGCAGAAATAATGCTTGACAAATGCCTCATCAGTAAAATGTGACAAAAATGTCTATATCAAATGTTAAGGAGAAAAATGTATGATTGTATGGTCCATTCAGCGAAATCAAATGCACATGCAAGTGCATTTGTTTGTAGATGTATTTTCCAATGTTCTAGTCTAATTAAGGGTCTATATTAGAATGCTGAAACCTCACTAATGCAAATCCTGAAAGGCCGACACATACACAGCGAACCACAAGAACACTGAATGTCCTTAAGTGCGAAATCCAAAATATCAAATTGCCATAGTTGGCCAACTCCACTGCCCGCTACGTACTGCCTACCCAAACAAAATAAATATGAATGTTGCCCAGAATCATTCCAAAATGAACTTAGTGCCTGTAACTGGTACCCTTTAAAAACTCTACCACTTGAAGAGGCTATAAAATATCTAAACTCTACTTTTTTATCCATTCTTGATAAACATGCACCTAAACGGTCGATCCAAATTAAATCCAAACCAGCCCCCTGGCTTTCCAAAGAAACCAGGCAAAAAATTCTACTAAGGAACAAATCTTGGGCTAAATGGAGGGCTAACAAAACTATCTCTGATCAACAAAATTTTAGGCAACTAAGAAATAATACAAAAAAGGCAATACTTACAGATAAAAAGAACTATTACTGTAAACTACAACAAACCCATCAAAACAATCCCCAAAAATTTTGGTCTAGAATAAACAAACTCCTGTCCCCTGGACACTCTCATACACCTACCCCTCTTGAGGCTGATCCTAATACCCCCCTACAAACAGCCAATACATTTAATACTTTCTTCACAGAGACCATACAAACACTAGCCAGTCAGCTAATCCCAGACAACTCAAGCCTTCACGCCACAACATTACCTCCACTATCAACATTTAAACTACAACCTATCTCGACTACTCTCATCTGTAAACTCATCCAGAAACTTAAGCCCTGCACACCCTCTGCTGACCAAATACCACCAGAATACTTGCAAAAAGCAGCTAAGGTAATTGCATACCCTGTATCCATCCTCATCAACAGAACCTTTACAGAAGGAATCATTCCAGACATTTGGAAAATCTCCCATATTATTCCCCTGCATAAAGGTGGGAATTCAAATGATTACTCTAATTACAGACCTATAGCTCTATTATCTCCTTTACCCAAAATAATGGAAAAATGCATGCACCAACAACTACTACATCATTTATCTCAACACAACATTCTAGCAAACTGTCAACATGGCTTTAAACCATCACACAGTACCACAACTGCCCTGCTATCTTTTATAGATACCATCAATAGAAACCGCAACAATAACCTCTCATCTGCTCTCTTTATCGACCTCTCAAAAGCTTTTGACATGGTCAACCATGCCCTTCTCATCAACATTCTAAAGTCCCTCTCCTTTGACCATCAGACTATTAAATGGTTTAGGTCTTATCTGCAATAGGCAACAAGCAGTTCTCTGGCAAAACAACATATCATCCCTTCAGCCAGTTACCCTCGGAGTCCCTCAAGGCTCTATTCTAGGACCACTTCTCTCCTCACTATTTATCAATGAACTCCACACAGCAATCCCCCAAGCCACCTGCATACAATACGCAGATGATTCTACGCTAGTATGCACAGCAAACTCCCCCTCAGAACTACATTCTCTAACCCAGAAAGTATTTACCATAGTAGAAACATGGTTTACAAATAGATGCCTCCTTCTCAATGCTAAAAAAACTAAGCTCCTTCTCTTTACACCCACAAACAAATCCGCCCACATAAACTTCTCTGTTATTTCCAATAATGGTACTATTATACTCCCTGACACAACCACTAAACTGCTAGGAATAACTATTGACAATAACCTGACTTTTGATTGCCACATAAATAATACTATTAAAACTGTCAACAGAAAAATAGGCTCCTTATATAAGATCAAACCTTTCCTAACTCCTATAGCCAGAACCACAATTGCTCACTCACACTTAATCTCTTCACTTCTGTACGCTTCACCCATATATACTAACCTAAAGAAAAATAATATTACCAAACTAGCAATTTCCTATAATTCCATTGCCAGATTTGCCACTGGCAACCCCTTTAGAACTCACCACTGTCTGAATCTAAGGCAACTAGGCTGGCCTGAACTTCAAAACCAACTGATACTACCCCAACTCACCATTGCCCACAAGATTTTCTACCAACCCAACAGTACTCCTATTCTTTCCAATCTCATCCAGCCTTACAAAAATCTAAATTCCTTGCACTCCTCTAAGAAACTGCTTGCTTGCTTAAGCAAGTCTAATAACCTGGCTGGAGACTCTCTTTTTTGTAACACAGTGGGAAAACACTGGAACCTCCTGCCCAATGAAGTAACATTACTTTCATCCTTGCCTCTCTTTAAACATGACCTCAAAAAACACCTCCAAACAAACTGGTTATGCCCCTGCAGCAAGCCTGACTAACCATTTCCCTTTACTAAGTATAGCTCCCTAAATTTCGATTTCCTACTATTCTCACTTGAATTACTAACACTCCTAATGCATTTGTTACATACTAATTCCTAGTAAGATAGACTAACTGATACTCCCAAATTTATATGCCAATAAACTCTCTCTAATACATTAATTACTCTTAATTAACTAACTTCTTTTTCTATCTTATTAATACTGGTTGTACAGCTTACTTTCTATCTCTAAGCACAAGTCCTTCTTGTATTTTTATTAAAACCTTTTTTGTCAATTTCTACATTTAATTCTTTAAATTTTTAATTTTTAATTTTTAATGTTGTAATTTCTATAATTGCCGGAGCTTTTCTCCCCGGGCCTCTACTGAAAATGGAAATATATCCAGTTAGACTAGCCCGGTTAACAAATGTAAAATAAATAAATAAAAATAAAATGTATTACTATATATGCACTTACCTTGACCTGCACCCTAACCCTAAGGTCAGTAACTATTGCACATTTACGTTAGCGAGCTATACTGGATAAGGGAATCTCCTACTAACGTTTTACCTCACTAAACATGGTGTGGACAACTATAGTGATTCGGTATTTTGAATTTCGCACTTAAGGACATTCTGTGTTCATGTGGTTTGCTGTTTGTGTTGGCCTTTCGGGATTTGCGTAAGTGAGGTTTTGTCATTCTAATATAGACCCTCTGCATGTGGGACTGAATTTATTTTTATTTGTATTTATGTTCTGATACATAAGTGCAGTGTAGTAAGTCTGGGTGACAGCTGTGCTATTTATGTGGAAGTATTAACTTCTAACTTTGGAATCTCAGTTGACTGGGTGGGATCCATTTTTGAACTTTGTAGTTATAGCTGCTTATCCATTAAATTGTACAAGTTTACCTTTGTTTTACAAAGTCTGCATGGGTTTAATGTAGGATAATGAATCAAAAGCTTTAGCTAAAGTCAGACAGATTGTATCCAGTGGGGTACCTGCATCAGACCATACCTCCAAACTGTCCAGATTTTTGCCTCATACTTTTGGTCTGTTTCTCATAAAATTTGAGGTTTTCTGGCAAATAACTGAGGACTGAAGTCACTAAAGCCATCCATCCATCCACAACCCTTTTTCCCATTTCTGTACATGGGGTAGGGGTTTCACTTAAACAGTGACTACAATTGTCTAGAGCCAAGGTTCACACTGCTGGGTGGCCAGCGACATACATCTGAGTTTCATATATTATATCCATCAGAAAATGCATGCTAACACAAAACTTGTTATTATAGTAACTTTCTAAATTTATAAGTGGAATATTTAAAATCCGTGTTTATTTTTGGGCCTTCCCCCTCATATTTTAGGCTTTGTCCAGATTTTTTTTTTTTTTTTTGCTAAGAAATTGACAGGTATACATCACACAAGTCTACTATGTAACTATAAAAGTTTAACTTTATAAGACATGATCGGCCAAATGAAAACCATGTTGTTTTGAATCCAATATTAGTAAACTATTTGCTTGTGATAACTTTTAAAATAGCTTACTCAAAGCATATTGCAAAAATTCTTCTTAAAATGTGTGGTCTGTAGTTAGCAGGAATGGTCAAGTTACCGGGACAGTGATGTTAACTATATATATATATATATATATATATATATATATATATATATAAATAAATATATATATCTATATAAATATATATATATATATACATATAAATATATATAAATATATCTATATATGTATATGTGTGTGTGTGTGTGTGTTTATATATATATATATATATATATATATATATAAATATATAAAATATATAAATATATACATATATAAATATATATATATCTATATATAAATAAATATATAAATATATATATATATATATATATATATATATATATATAAATATATGTATATATAACTATATCGTTCTGGATTTTCCTCGCTGTTGGCCTGGGAATAGTTGCTTCACATCCGTGGATGAGTTTATGGACTTTTTGCTGTATAGATTACTCTTTATACATGTTTTTGGATATACGAGACCGGGAATGATTTAAACATCTCCTTTATGAAGGCATTGGCTTTTTGTGTATTTTCATAAGAGTGTGTTAACTATCAAAGGAATGATAAGAACTGTTGCTGCATTTTTGGCGAGTAGGCCCTAATCGGGTTGCTGCCATTTTCCCTGTTATATGAACCTTGAAGACATATTTTTTTGGATTAAGGCAATTTGGTGCTTATACAGCAATGGGACTGAGTATACATTAACGGAACTGTATTTCCGAATGGATTATGAACCATTTTTGTGTTTAGTGGTAAATTGAACATTTCCTTATGAAGCTTTTGTATAAAGGGAACAATATATGGCAGTTGTATTAGTTCTGATGAAGTTCCAGTGGAACGAAAACACTACGCTGGAGAATAAAGTATTGCCTAACAACCCTACTTCCCACTTCACATTGGTGTACTGGCCCTACCCTACTGGATTTGTCAAGACTACTTCCAAGTCACCTTGCCATCCCTCGCTGCCTGACACCTTACAGGAACAGTTCTACCTTTCTCCTAGAAGTGAAATAAAAAGGGTGAAAGAAAGTACGTAATTATCCTGCTATATGCAATGTAAATGGGCTTGTGAATTTGCTCGACCACTTACCTGGTGTTAGTGCAGGACTACAGCCAGTATACCCAGCAGCCTCCCCCTACTCTTTAACTGAAAAACCCCTTTTCATACCTCTCCCCGTGCCTTTTCTCCTTATATCCGTGCTGCCTGTTCATCTATTTTACTGAGGCAGTGGCTCCTCTCCCTGTACTATAAGGATTGGCCACTAGGTGGCAGTCTTCACCCAACTACTATCTCTCTTCCCTCTCTCTCCTCCCCACTTACTACTTCTCTTTAGAACACTTTTTCTCTTTCTACACTCACTATCAGTCATATCCTCCAGCCAGTTCCAGATACCTACCTGCTTCCCTTTCACTCTAACATAATATTGCTTAAACCTTCCCACCCAGCTCCCCCTGTTCTTACCTATCTCCTGACTGATTGCTTCCTCTCTCTCCTGCTGTCAGCTTCCTTGTGTCTACCCGCTCCGTTCGCCCTACGGGCTCACTCCGCTCCCCTACCCTACCCCCCAATCCCACCCCACTGCTCCTAAACTTAAACCTCCTAAGCCACGCCTCTTTCTCTATCATCCAATCACACTTACCCCCCTATTATACCTATTAGGCTCACCCTTACTCATCATTTACACTATAACACACCACTCCTTCGATACCTTTACCATACCCCTCTTCTAATAACTAACAGAACTATTTCCCCCTATCTACACCCACCTTATCCATTCTTTTATATAACCTTAACCTGCTGTCTAACTCTTCTTATAACCAACTTCTGTAAATATGACTTCAACTCCAATGTATCCAATATTCCTAGCTATATTTACTACTATCCTCACCTCTACCTACCTCCTCACTTCCTTCGAAAAACAGTACCATTACTTTTTTAATCACTCTCAAAAACAAACAGCTATATACACCTCTATACTCACTTGCAATCTGACCTATATCACTTCCACTCCTACCTATCTATTACCCAAATACCACCGACTCTCCCACTTTAAATATAGCAATCTTACAATAACAAAAGATAAATATCTATTTTTCTAAAATATAACTTACAAATAAAACCCCTCAGTGTCTCCTTACTAGATGGGGACATCCACCCCAACCCTGGCCCAGCCAATCCTGCTACCCTTACTACCCAACCTAAACTCCCCTACTCACTCTTAATAGGACATCTGAATATCCGCAGTCTTAACAATAAAGTAGCCCATCTCCATGCCCTTTTAGATACTCACTGCTTTGATATCCTTTGCCTGACAGAAACTTGGTTAAAACCAGGAACCAAAGACAACGAAGTTACCTCCCAAGGATATAACATAGTTAGACATGACCGAATAAGACAAAAGGGAGGGGGTGTAGCAGTACTATTCAAAGATGGATTCCATATCTCCACAATACCATGTAACCCACCTCATGATAGCAATGCTGAAATCCTTGCCACCAAACTCCAAATGAACCCAAATAAAGCTTTATATATTATCTGTATCTACCTACCACCTGGCAATAACATCACCATTATCGAAGGTATACTTAACTGGATATCCTCAGCTTACCCCCAAGAAACAGTAATACTAGGTGATTTTAATACTGACTGGAAAAGTGTTAATGCAGATAACCCCACCTCTCACATTAACCTCCACGGCTTCACTCAAACAATCACCTCCACAACCAGAATCAACAAACCAAACAATAAAGAGAGTACCTTAGACTGGATACTTATAAACAGACATGAACATGCCTATAAGGTAGGCACTCCCCCAGATGATTTAAGTGATCATGCTTTAACCTACATTATTAAACAAAACAAGATCTGCCTAAACCCTCTACTTTTAGGACTGCACGTTCCAATAAACACTTCAACCAAGAATCATTCCAAAATGAACTCAGTGCCTGTAACTGGAACCCCTTAAAAACTCTACCACTTGATGAAGCTATAAAATATCTAAACTCTGCTTTTATCCATCCTGGACAAACATGCACCTATAGTCTATCCATATGAAATCCAAACCAGCCCCCTGGCTCTCTAAAGAAACTAGACAAAAAATTCTACTAAGAAACAAATCCTGGGCTAAGTGGAGGGCTAACAAAAATATCTCTGATCAACATTACTTCAGGGAACTGAGAAATTGCACTAAAAAGGCAATTCTTATGGACAAAAAGAACTATTACTGTAAGTTACAGCAAACTCATCAAAATAATCCCCAAAAGTTTTGGTCCAGTATAAACAAACTCCTTTCCCCTGGATGCTCTCACACACCTACCCCTCTTGACACTGATCCTAACACCCCCCTTCAAACTGCCAATTCATTCAATACCTTCTTTACAGAGACCATTCAATCTCTAGCTAGTCAACTAATACCAGATAACTCAAGCCCTTCTACTACCAGATCATTTTCTCTACCAACTTTTAAACTGCAACCCATCTCTACTACTTTCATCTGTAAAATCATCGAAAAACTTAAACCTAGTACCCCTTCTGCCGACCAAATACCATCAGAATACCTGCAAAAAGCAGCTAAGGTAATTGCATACCCTGTATCCATCCTCATTAACAGAACCATTAAAGAAGGAACCATTCCTGACATTTGGAAAATCTCCCATATTATTCCCCTTCATAAAGGCGGCAATTCAAATGATTACTCTAACTACAGACCAATAGCTCTATTATCTCCTCTGTCTAAAATAATGGAAAAATGCATTTACCAACAAGTACTACATCATTTATCTCAACATAACATAATAGCAAACTGCCAACATGGCTTTAGGCCATCACATAGTACCACAACTGCTCTACTATCTTTTATTGATACCATCAACAGAAACCGCAATAACAATATCCTCTCATCTGCTCTATTTATTGACCTCTCAAAGGCTTTTGACATGGTCAAACATGCCCTCCTCAT